>NC_048299.1:172671609-172698640 GCF_013100865.1 Trachemys scripta elegans
ACAAAAACAACAAGGAGTCTGGTGGCACCTTAAAGACTAACAGATTTATTTGGGCATAAGCTTTCGTGAGTAAAAACCTCACTTTTTTTGCATCCGAAGAAGTGAGGTTTTTACTCACGAAAGCTTATGCCCAAATAAATCTGTTAGTCTTTAAGGTGCCACCAGACTCCTTGTTGCTTCTGTTTCCAAACACTCATCACTTTCCAAAACATAGCTACATCTCATCCCTTTCACCTCTGGTCGCTGCACATGGTGCACAACTGTGGGGAAAGAAAGGCTCAGTCTGTCTATCTGGATAGTTATATGGCCCTCGTTATCATTGGTAACTGTGTTTTTGTGCCTTTTTTTTTATTTCTCCCTCCCCTTTGTTCCCCCAGGAACCAGAGCCAAATCATACATTTCAGAGTAACCTTTGAACATGACCACACAGTTACTCACCTGTATTATAAAATACAGTGCTGTCTGACCTATTGGAAACTGGGTACAGCTAGGCAAGCTATTAACGAAATGACTAAATCTAATTCTACATGAGCTAAATTAGTGTTTTCATTCAAAACAGGAAGCAATGCTGACAAACAACAGCTGAAGATATGCAGTGTAGTTAACTAGGAAGGGGGGGAAGCTTGAATAGAGAAATATGACAAAAATAATAGTTATTAAGAAATACAATGATCCATGAAAATGATATGAGACCTGTATTTATTTTCTACCAAGCAGTTAAAAGAAAGATGCTTTTTGGCTTCGCAATATAATTATATAGAGTAAAACACTTTCCCCATATTCCCCCCCAAACATACATACTTCCTGTAATTATCAAAAAGACAACCTATGTGGATAGGAAAAAATACTCTGTAAACTCTGAATAGCACTTTGTTTCAGGATATCAGCTTGAAATTTCTGTATCAAAAAACAGTCCTACTAACTTATTTTTAGTTAATGACCATTAATCTTGTTACCATACAGATATGCCAAAACAAACAAGTGCATTTTTTTCATTCCCAAAGAAAGATTAGAAAGTAAGAACTATGTGGCAGCTATGCAGACAATCACAGTGGTATAAAAGTGACAGAATTACCCTATTAACGTCAGACTATATCTGGTAAGTCGGGGGGAGAGGAGTTCAATACCATAGTAGTTTTGAATGGGAAGTATTTGGAATTATCTTCCCTACCCCTAAAATATTGTGAAGCAATTATAGCTCTTTGCTTAATATGATATGAATATTGAGATAGTTCACTCTGTGAACTACAATATTGCCCCAGGACCCAGTCTTTGATAAAATAAGTTTGCTCTTTTGTCAAAGGTAATTGATTTCAGGGCCTTATATTGCTTGTTCAGGGTACTTATATGGCCTCCATTATTGTAGTATCTTCACAGTCTTTAATGTGTCTATCCTCACAACATCTCTGTGGGATAGGAGAGTACTATTATCCATATTTTACAGGTGGGGAACTGAGGCAGAGAAACTAAGTATATGTTTACACTGCAAAAAAACAAACAAAAACCCAGCAGCAGTGAATCTCAGAGCCCGTGTCTGCAGACTTGGGTTCACAGGGCATGTGCTATGGCACTAAAAATAGCAATGTAGATGTCTCAGCTCGGTCTCTGAAGCCCAGGGATAGGGGTGGGATTCAGCCCAAGCTGGAACGTCTACACAGCTATCTTTAGCACCACAGCCCAAACCTGGAGGCCTGGATCTGAGATTTGCTGCCATGGGGTTGGGATTTTTTTTTTTTTTTTTTTTTTTTTTTGCAGTGCCCCTAAAATGTTGTGAAGCAATGATAGTTCTTTGTTTAACGTGATATGAATATTGACAATGTTCCCTCTGTGCCCTATGGACATACCATTAGTGACGTGCTGAAGGTCATTGAAAAAGTCTGTGGTAAAGCAGGGGACTGAAGCTGGGTCTCCTAAGACTCAGGCTGGTGCCATTTACCACTGAATCATCTTTCCTCTCCTTCTGCACTCTCCTTTCCCTCCAACAGGCAGCTTCTTGTTGCTGATAAGTAGAGGGAACCTGTGCAGCTGGTGATGTTTCCAGCTTCTTCTGGGTACTGTGGAAAGTAGCTGGAAGCAGCCTGTTGCTTGGCTACTAGTCCTACAGTTTTGAATCACATGTATAGGAGCTATGCATAGACTCCATGTCTAGTAATACACATACTTCACACATGCACCCTGCACATTCTGTATCGGTACCCCGTGAAAGGGGGCACATCCATAATATTAGAACTGACTGAAATTTTTCAAATGTCGATGAAGGAAATGGGGGGAAATTTCCACAAAACATTCACAAATTCTCTTCCCCTCCCCCATTTTTCACCCGCTGGTGAAATTTTTTTGCATGTCAGTAAAATTTCAAATTTAGAAAAAAAGCTGGGGGGTGGGGGAGGACAAAATATGAAATATCCAAAACATTTCAATACTGAAATGCCGTTACCTTTTTTCCTAGGAATTGTAGTTCAGGTGCTGCATGCTCCCATTCTCCTCTATAGCCTGAAATGCGTCAGACTACATGTCCCATGGTGCACCACAGCCTCCCTCTTCGGAAGGGGAGGCAGTTCCTCTTGGAAGATGAAGTCTGGCTGGGGAGCCTGTCATAGAAGAGAATGTTCAAACTACAACTCCCATAAGGCACCATGGCAGCCTTTCTGAATCAAAATATTTCTGGCTTTGACTGAAATATTTTAGTTTTCTGCCAAAAACAAAGAAACAAAAAATGGTTTTCAGCTGTTACATTTTTTCAACCAAAAATTTAAAATTTCCACAGAAAGCAAAAGCATTTTGAAATTGTTTTGTCAAAAACCCAGTTTTTCATCAAAACAATTTTGACTGACCATTTTCAACCAGCTTTAGTCAAAAGGAAACTTCCTGTTGCAATATGTCCAGCTCAGAGGCAGGTTGATATTAATGAGAGATTTTGTCCGTTCAAAGATGGCAGGATCAGGCCTTCAGTGTGCAGACACAAGGAGCCCAATTACCCTGTCAGTTGTACGTGTGCAACTGATGGGACGTTCGGGCCCCAGGAGTTTGGATTACTGGGATAAGGTTTCAGATAAGCATCCAAAAGTTTAGATCTTTATCTAAACCAAACCTCTGAACTTTTCAAGGATTACCCATCTCTAATGTTAATCCTGTTGTGATCTCAACACCTGTACTGACGCTAAGTGGGTTCATACTCACCTGCCCACAAGAAATGGCATTCTCTCACCCTATAATTTGTCTCTGATTGTTAAGAGTCCATGTCAGATCTGAACATGACTTTAGATGACATCGTGGCAAGATAATTTCAAGTTATCATCGGTAGAAACACACATTACTGGAAGAAACATGAAATTTTGCTCTGTAAACCACAGAGGAGCTGGGTCCGGGAGTGCTTGTATAGTGAATCACAAGCAGGCACCAAAAGCCCTACAATTTTATAAACATGTAAAAGAGTCTGGTTTTTCTCTTAGGGTTTTTCTTTGGGAGCATACTTTGCTGCCCTGTCTTGCAGCTATCTTGAAAACGTTTTCATTTTAAGAAGAAGAAAAAATGCACCGTAGATTGATTTGATCAACCCCCAAAATAATGATCCATGGATACTCAGCATATTTCATGCATGGCACAGGCATTCTGTTATTGCCAAATATATATTCAGATGGGCAAGAATACATTTTCTTCTTTATTAAAGTATTTTCATTGTCCAAAAGACCATAACTATAACTAGTTATGCATATTAAGTAACGTTTTCAAAATCGATCAAGTGACCCAGCAGCCTACTATTTTAAAAAGGCACTTAGGGGTCTAATTCCCATTGCCTTTCAACCAGACTTAGTCTCCTAAGTGAATCAGGGGCTTCTGAAAATTTTACCCATTATCAGTTTTATTCAAATTTTCCAGCATGTTTATAAACAGGTGTTTTTTGTTTTGTTTAATATTTATTATGCTTCAAAGTAAAGCAAAGAAGAGAAAAGGAATTGGGAGGGAGAGGAATATATTTAATATTTTGTATTTATATACACCATTTTACCAAGGATTTCAAAGTGCTTACCAAATGTTAATCGATTAAGCCTCACGACACCCCTTCCTTACA
Source organism: Trachemys scripta elegans (assembly GCF_013100865.1). NCBI lineage: Eukaryota > Metazoa > Chordata > Testudines > Emydidae > Trachemys > Trachemys scripta. Next base: position 172,675,682 of record NC_048299.1, read on the forward strand.
GGAGGGGGAGGGATAGCTCAGTGGTTTGAGCATTGGCCTGCTAAACCCAGTGTTGTGAGTTCAATCCTTGAGGGGGCCATTTAGGGGATTGTGGTAAAAATCTGTGTGGGGATTGGTCTTGCTTTGAGCAGGGGGTTGGACTAGATGACCTCCTGAGGTCCCTTCCAACCCTGATATTCTATGATATAGAAATTACTCTGAAAACAGAACTGTATACCAAATGATATCTTTCCCATAGGCCTTTGGAAAAATCCTTTAGTCTTCTACAGCAGGGATATAATTCTTTATTTATTAATTCTATAGCATGGTTGAACATCTCTATAGAAAGGTTATCATTTCCTATTAGATTCTATAGGACTTTCCCATAACAGTAGGAAAGACAATAGTGGGTCTGGCTGGTTGGTTGGTTCCCCCTGCCAATGTCCCCCACTGGGAAAATAACCAAAAACCTGTATTTGATATTTTGGATTTGAGAAGTCTCTCTTCTATGGGACCATGAAAATCACTAGAAATGACTATAAGCTCTGATCAGTCTCTTGAGCTGTAAGTGTAGCTGGGAAACCATGATGTCATTTTCTTCCCTGGCACTCTGGCTCATGTATGTAATTAGAACAAAGGCTTGCCTCAACAGCATCAAGGTGGAATGTGCAGGAAACATATTATTAAATGCTGATCCTAAGCTAAGGCACGTCACCTCCAGAAAGCAAAATGAATGTTGTACATGAAAAGCTTTCAGTAAAGTCAGGAGACATTTGAAAGGTCAGATTAATTAACAGTTGTCTGCATAATAAGCAAATACCTGGCCCATCACAGTCAATGGGAATTTTGCCACTGACTTATTGGGGTCAGGATTTCACCCCTTGAGTTTAACTCTGGAGCTGTCTGTAAGGAGTTGGTTTTATATACTGAGATGGTTGATGATGAACTTTCTTAGTAAAGGGAAACCCAAATAAAAACATACTGGTCTGTCAAATTTATGGTAGATGATCATAGAATCATAGAATATCAGGGTTGGAAGGGACCTCAGGAGGTCATCTAGTCCAACCCCCTGCTCAAAGCAGGACCAATCCCCAACTAAATCATCCCAGCCAGGGCTTTGTCAAGCTGGGCCTTAAAAATCTCTAAGGAAGGAGATTCCACCACCTCCCTGGATAACCAATTCCAGTGCTTCACCACCCTCCTAGTGAAAAAGTTTTTCCTAATATCCAACCTAAACCTCCCCCACTGCAACTTGAGACCATTACTCCTCGTTCTGTCAAGGATATATTTGAATGGGATTATATGAAATTTGAATGGGATAGAGTATTTTTCTTGTCCTGTCCTAAAATGTTGAATAGGATGCACTATTTAGCTGCTCAATAACACTATACCAACATTTTAACAGAGCTTCCACAAGAATGTACCCCTTAGCCTGTGATAACAACCTAGTGCAAGGGTCGAATGTGCTCACAGAGGGAAGGGTTGCAGGACTGACTTATTTTCTCTTAAGCAAAACCACTTTCAGCCAAAGTGATCCACCTTCCCGCAAACAGGCATCTGTTAAACGTACGTGGTGAATGTTTAGACTTTGTTCTTGAAAAATGGACTAATAGTGCAGCACAGGGTTCAGACTATATATTTATAAAATTGGGGGACTGGTGATTATCTTTCCCAGGATGTTTTTTCTGGAAAATACTTGCCATTTGCTTCTCAGCAGGATTTTTCTGACCCTCCAGGAGACAGAGAAGTCATCTTTGCTAGGGAGAAATGTCTCCAAGAGCAGGGAAATCAGCATAATTCTCCCTTATATTTGGTGGCAGAATTTGAATAAGGGCCTTCCAGGAGCTCCCAACAGGTACATCCAGTACCTCAGTGCTGCTACTACTGCTGTGTTTCAGACCAGATGGAGGTGCATTTCAGTACCGGTGAAGTGAATCCAATACGACCCTGTGTACTGTTATTTGTGGAATGCCCAAAGGTGCATACAACCCTATGTACAATCATTTTCAATCATGAGTTCTGTAATGACACTGAAAAAAAGTTCTCGTGCCCTAACAAACAGTTTTCAGCAGTAGCTCAGTTGTCAGAAACAGGCCAATTTGCTAGTGTAGACAGGATGTAAGAGTCTAAAATAGAGAGCTAAGTATGATATACATAAAGTGGGATCTGGATCCAAGTTTTCTTACACTTGTGGATGTTCAGATCTGAGGTATTGGTTCAGGCCCATCTCTACTAAAATGGGTCAGATGTTAGATTTCACCATCCAACACTACAAAATGGTGCCTTGGCAAGTTCTGGCTGTCACTCACTACAAATGACTAGGCTTTACTGCGGACCACAAGTTACTAAACAGGACTGTGATCGAATGGACACTTTCTAATGTGCTTTAAATGCACAAGTGATGTATAAATGTGAAGCGCAATAGTTCTTTAATCCAGTGGCTCTCAACCTTTCCAGACTATGGTACCCTTTCAGGAATCTGATTTGTCTTGTGTACCCCCAAGTTTCACCTCATTTAAAAACTACTTGCTTACAAAACCAGACATAAAAATACAAAGGCATCACAGCACACGATTACTGAAAAAGTGCTTACTTTTTCATTTTTACCGCATAATTATAAAATAAATCAACTGGAATATAAATATTGTACTTACATTTCAGTGTATAGTATATAGAGCAGTATAAGCAAGTCATTGTATGAAATTTTAGTTTGTACTGACTTCACTAGTGCTTTTTATGTAGTCTCTTGTAAAACTAGGCAAATCTCAAGATGAGTTGATGTAACCCCTGGAAGACCTCTGCGTACTCCAAGGGTACACGTAACCATGGTTGAGAACCACTGCTTTAATCTGGCAGACAAAGGTGTATCAAGATCTAACAAGTGGATGCTGAAGCTAGGCAAAGCCAAATGAGAAATGAGCCACACTTCTTTAACAGCGCGTGAAGGGACATGCCCTCACTCTGGCCCAGAGGGGACAAAAGAGCTCCTCTGGGCCTGTTCAACACCAACAAGGTGCACCTGTAAGGCTTGTTCTGGCGGGAGAGGGGGAAGCTTAAAAGGGAAAACCTGCTAGGGTGAAGGCTGCCCTGCCTCAGACAGTAGAGACGGGCCCATTGAGAGGGAGACCGGGGCAGACACTGCTGCTCCCAAAGCTGCATGACCCTGCTGCAAAGCAGTATACCCCAAGAGGAGGGGCTGGAGGTAGACCCCAAACCCCACTGTGGAATGAGCCCAATGGGCTGACCCAGGAAGACTGCCTGATAGGCAGGTCTCTGGTGCCTCTCTTTGTTTTCCTACAGACTCCCCTCTCTCATAAGAGAAGGAAGAGGGGAGAGGGCTTTTCTTTGGTTTGTTTGCTTGAAGAACTCTCCCATTGGGTGCCTGAGGGAGGGGGAGGGAAGAGAAAGACATTATAAAGGACCAGAAGTGGGGACTAGAGTGAGTCTAATTAACCATAGGAACGATTTTCCTAGGGATGTGTTGGATTCTCTATCACTTAAAGTCTTAAAATCAGGACTGGATGTCTTTCTAGCAGATATTCTCCAGCTCATCCAGAAGTTTGGAGCTCGATGCAAGAATTACTGGGTTCTATGGGTCTGTGTTCTACAGTGGGTTGGACTAAAGGATCATAGTAGTCCCTTCTGGCCTCAAAATATATGAATTAGAAGCTCAGAGCAGCTAAAAGACACTAAATTCATCTTGTCAAAACACTGCTCCTTGAACAGTTTGTTTGGATTTTGTGGTGGTGATGCTGTATTTTAGACGGGAAGAATACCCCAGAAGGGCAGTGTCAAGACTGCTTCCCCACTCTGAACTTTAGGGTACAAATGTGGGGGCCTGCATGAAAACTTCTAAGCTTAACTACCAGCTTAGATCTGGTCCGCTGCCACCATTCCCAAGTGGATTCCCTTCCCTGGGAAGCCTTGAGAAACTCTTCACCAATTCCCTGGTGAATACAGATCCAAATCCCTTGGATCTTAAAGCAGGGAGAAATGAACCATCCCCCCTCCTTCCTTCCACCAACTCCTGGTGAATACAGTTCCAACCCTCTTGGATCTTAAAACAAGGAGAAATTAACCATCCCCCTCCTTCCTTCCACCAACTCCTGGTGAATACAGATCCAACCCCCTTGGATCTAAAAACAAGGAAAAAAATCAATCAGGTTCTTAAAAAGAAGACTTTTAATTAAAGAAAAAAGGTAAAAATCATCTCTGTAAAATCAGTATGGAAAATAACTTTACAGGGTAATCAAACTTAAAGAGCTCAGAGGACCCACCTCTAGCCTCAGGTTCAAAGTACAGCAAACAGAGATAAACACTCTAGCAAAAGGAACATTTACAAGTTGAGAAAACAAAGATAAAAACTAACACGCCTTGCCTGGCTGTTTACTTACAAGTTTGAAATATGAGAGACTTGTTCAGAAAGATTTGGAGAACCTGGATTGATGTCTGGTCCCTCTCAGTCCCAAGAGCGAACGAACTCCCAAACAAAGAGCACAAACAACAGCCTTCCCCCCACCAAGATTTGAAAGTATCTTGTCCCCTTATTGGTCCTTTGGGTCAGATGCCAGCCAGGTTACCTGAGCTTCTTAACCCTTTATAGGGAAAAGGATTTTGGAGTCTCTGGCCAGGAGGGATTTTATAGTACTGTACACAGGACAGCTGTTACACCCTTCCCTTTATAGTTATGACAGGCAGTAAATACACTGTAGCCTCCCATAGGCAAAAGTGCTAGAGAGGAGAAGAGGGCACAGGAGCGCTCCCAGTGCAGCCATGTGGAAATCAGCCCTAATGCTGCAGTTAGCCTTCACTGAGCATGATGGGTCGTGGTGGTGACTGACACTGCTGGGGAGGCTGTAAAACCCCAAAGGGAGTGTAAACTGATGGGTAGCTGGGTGGTGGTTCAGACCCACCTCACTTTATGAACCTGCTGGCGCCCAGAGGCTGCCACTGGGAAAATGCACGCTGCACATCTAAGCATACACTTCCCCAGTGACCCTGGTGCATCTGGCCTGCGTGTGGCCGGTGCAGGCACGATGCCTCCAGCCACTAATCATCACTGCTCCCTACCATTGCCACCCAATACATCTCTAGATGTATAAGGCAGACAAAGCCTAGGAGCTTGAATCGTCAGGGGCGACGAGTTATATGGGCCCATGGTGCCCATGCTCCAGCAATATTCAGGGTCTGGGGCCCGGCTCCACAATGTTTGGGGGTTGGTCTCTCCCCTGCCCCCACGCAACTCCCCGAAGCATTCCTGCCTATGCCATGGGTAGTGGGCAGCTGCCCCCTGCAGCTCCGGGCTGCGCTGCGCTCTGCCGGCTCCCAGCATCAGCTGCCACTGCAGGGTCCTAGTGCCCTCCAACCCTAGTGTCAGGGCAGGCTGACCTGGCCCTTTTGCTTGGGACGGATGGACCCTTCCCTTTTCTGACAGGACCCTCCACCAGCACAGGGGGCCCCTTGCCCACAGTCACCACTCCTGGCGCATGATGGGCAAGGGGCAGCCCCATCCCCCACCCCCGGTGAGGCTACAGTGAGAGGCAGCAGCGGGGGAGGAGGTGCACACGTGATGGCAGCCCCCCCTCAGCACCCACCACAGGGGAGGTGAGGGGGCTTCCTGGACCTGAGAGGGGCCCTAGGAGCACATGCAGTGACCGTAGTGCAAGGTGAGTGAGCTGCTGGGGGGGGGGCACCCCCAGAGCTTGCTGCTGCTGGCTGGGGGGGGGGAGGAAGAGTCCTCCTCTCTGGCCCCCGCCCCGGGGCAGCCTGTCTGCACCCCAAACTCCTCATCCCTGGCCCCACCCCACCTGAGAGCCTGCACCCTCAGCCAGAGCCCTCACCCCCTGCATCCCAACCCTCTGCCCCAGCCCTGAGCCCCCTCTTGCAATGTGAACCCCTTATCCCTAGCCTAACCCCCACAGCCCAACCCTCTGCCTGAGCCTCTCCTACACTCCAAACCCCTCATCACCAACCCCACGCCAGAGCCCTCACATTTTTACATTATTTAAAAATATATATATCGGCTTACAAGGCAGGTGTGTGGGGGTTGAGGGGGCAGGACTTGGACCCATTCTGGGCACCACCAAAAATTATACAAACCTGCCACCCCTGTGAATCGTCTCTCTGTTGCACTAGTTTCACACCAGTGTAACTCCATTGAAATCAGTGGAATTACACCAGCTTTCCACCATTGTAAAGGAGTAAAGGAGAATCAGGTGCTGTGCTTCCGAGTAGCATGGAGGGTATTGACCCGGAAAGTGCCATGCAGATACACAGGCAATTAATTTTTTTTCTTGTTTGTAAACCAAGCTGCAGGGTGCATGGTAACTACTTTTAGATCTACAAGAGATAACATAAGGAACTTATTATTGCTGTGTGATTACATGTTTATTACCAAGTGAAACCTGTGTAGCTATTAATTACCATGTTAGGTAAGAATACTTACACAATACCTGTTGATTTGCATGCAGTTAGTACATCAATCTTCCTTTCAAATGATATTGCTTCAGCGTGTTCTTTAGCTGACATCTCAACTGTTTTCCTATGAAGTAATGAACCAACTCACAAGACTATTTCCACAACAATCAATCTTACCTTTCACCAAATTCACTATTTTTACATAAGTATTGTCCATTATCCCCTGGAGGACTGATGTTGACATATATCATAGTATTACAGATGCTAGTACCTAACAGCAAGATTTTTAAATGTGTTAAGTTTTGCAATCTACCCATTGAGTTTAAGCATCTAAGTAATGTAAAATAAAGTAAATTACTTTGATACCTCCAGTTCTCTGGTGCATTCAGAGATTTCAAAACAATTTACAAACTTCAGTGAATGGAGCCTTACATTTTACAGATGATTAAACAGAGTCACAGAGAAGTTGTAAAAGGTCAGATGGTAGCAGAGCCTATAGTAAAAACCATGGGCCTGCTACTCCATTGCCCAGCATCTTGTGTAGTCATTTTATATGCCTGTGTCAGGGTTTCCTCCCCACTCTGAACTCTGGGGTACAGATGTGGGGACCCGCATGAAAGGCCCCATAAGCTTATAAGTACCAGCTTAGGTTAAAAACTTCCCCTGGCACAAATCGTTCCTTGTCCTTGGACGGTATTGCTGCCACCACCAAGTGATTTAGACAAAGATTCAGGAAAAAGACCTCTTGGAGTCCCTATTTCCCCAAAATATTCCCCCAAGCCACTTCACCCCCTTTCCTGGGGAGGCTTGAGAATAATATATTAACCAATAGGTTAACAAAGTGAGCACAGACCAAAACCTTGGGTTTTTAGGACAGTAAAAATCAATCAGGTTCTTAAAAGAAGAACTTTATTATAAAGAAAAAAGTAAAAGAAGCACCTCTGTAAAATCAGGATGGAAGGTAACTTTACAGGGTGATAAAAATATTTAAAACACAGAGGACTCCCTTCTGGACTTAGCTTCACAGTTCTAAAATCAGGAATAAACTACCTCTTAGCATAGGGAAAATTCACAAGCTAAACCAAAAGATAATCTAACGCATTTCCTTGCATTTACTTACAATTTCTGTAATTTTAGATGTATCATTTCAGGTATCTTTTTAGGAGCTGGTTTACCTCTTGGTCTCTCTCTCTCTGTCCTGAGAGGGAACAACAAAGAGAGCACAAAGAAACCCCACCCCCAGATTTGAAAGTAGCTTCTTTCCCCATTGGTCCTTCTGGTCAGGTGCCAACTAGGTTAATTGAACTGATTAACCCCTTACAGGTAAGTGATTCTGTACCGCTGGCCAGGAGGGATTGTATGTTACTGCATACATAAAGGTTGTTACCCTTCCCTTTATATTTATGACAGCCTGCAAAGTGAGTGCAAACACTATGAGCATGTCTACACTTAAAATGCTGCATCGGCACAGTGCTTTAAAGAAGAGCTCTCTTGTGGGCATAGTTAATCCACCTCCTGGGAGGCAGTAGTTATGTCGGGGGAGAAGCTCTCCTGCCGACATAGCGCTGGCTATATAGGGGGTTAGGTCAGTATAACTATGTTGCTCAAGGCTATGGATTTTTCACACTCCTGAGCAATGTTGTTATATTGATATAGGTCTGTAATGTAGACCAGACCTATCATTCAGATTGGCCAAGTCTGCAAAGCCATATACTCTACTTGATAGCTGTTCTCTGTTTGAATGTAATGCAGTAACTTTTGAACTCCACATCCTATCAATTCTAAAATTTCAGGGAATGTTTTGGATGTCAATGGGCAGAACCCTATTGATTTTGGGGGAAATTAGAAAAACTGAAAGGAGGAAATAGGGGACACAGCCCCTGGCATCTGGTTACCAAAGCCACAGCTTCAACCATTTCTGTAACCATTCTGATGGCAGTTGTTAACACCTTTGATTATATCAATACCTCTCCTTTTAGCTCTGCTCATCCTCCCAATACAGTTTTAAAAGATTAACAAATGGAGAATAAGAATGGTAGGAGGGATTGAGGAGACATGGGGGTGCACACGGAGCCTCTTGCATGGGAACAAAGGGAGGCACATAGAGCATCTGGTGGACCAGAGAATGGAGCAAACTGGAGGGCAGTGGGTGGGTCCTGTGGCCAGGGCAGGGCTAGCACGTGCGGGGAATAAGGTTGTACCCAGAGCCCATAGCATGGAGGAGAGACTGGGAGACTCTGGCACGGGAGGAGGTGGGATGAGGGGGCACACAGAGATCCTAGCATGAGGGAGGGGGTGTGGGAGGATTCCATCAGGTCCCTGAAATAGGCAGGTCCTCTCATAGGTCGAGAGAGGCCCGGGCCACTTCCAGCTTTTGAGGCCTCCAGCCATAATAAAAATAAAAAATGATGACACATGAAAACAAAATAAGGCACCAAAGAAAGAGTAAGACATAATTTGAATATTTTTTAGTTAACAAATGCTTTTCTAGCCTTTTTCTGTGCAAATGCACTAATTATTGAGTAAAAATCTAGCTTTTGTGCAATGTCACAGTTAATATTAAGCATGGTGAGCCCATTCAAATGCTTTTGTCCCATAGTTGAACGGTGATAGTTCTTCACCTGCTTCAACAAGTTGAAGGTGCGATCACCTGAAACCATTGATGCAGGCAAACTGACAAAAATATGCAATGCAATTGTGATATTAGGAAACACCCCAGAGAGTCCAAGTTCGAGGATTTCTTGAAGCAATTCCTTTGGCTTGCAATCCAATTTAAAGTTCATGGAATATATTCGTTTGAGGAAGATGACCTTGTCACTGAGATCTTTTGAGATTTCTTTGTTGTACTGTTGCTGAAAGTAGAACTTCATTACTCAGTCTGTTGAACTGCCAAAGAAACCCCAAAAGGGTATAAATTAGTCGCAGTGACTCAAATCGACGTGAAGACCTGAATGAATAGAGTCAATGATGACAAGGAAGACACTGACCCTATAATGCTGCTCACCTTCGGATTCATCGGTAAGTGGCGATTGGTGGAGAACTCAGATGAAATGCCAATATTCTGTGCTACTAATTTGGACTTAGTCAGGATCACATCCCATTGTTCATGAATCTATTGAATGTCATTGATAAGACTTTCAATGTTATCCCTCTCAACATCAAGTGTAGCATTGTGCGCTTCAATTACCAGATTAGTTTGGTGGATTGTTGTAAGTAGCTTCATCCACAAAGATGACATCAGAATGCATTCAAATTTGGACACATGCTTCTGAATAGACTGAAGTTCAGTTTGTAGCCTGTGCAGTGAGATTGAGAGATTCAAGCTCATTTAAAAATCAACAAAGAGTCCTGTGGCACCTTATAGACTAACAGATGTATTGGAGCATAAGCTTTCGTGGGTGAATACCCACTTTGTCAGATGCATGGGCTCATTTAAAGCCTTTCTCACTGAATTCAAATGCTGCACAACTGGTTGAACACCATCAGTCCATGCAGACCATCTAGTTTTGTACATCCCAGGCAGTGAAACAGGAAGATATTGCTTCAGAATTTCCCACTTTTGTGGACTGCTACTGAAGAGACTGTACATTGCTGAATAGTTCCAAAGTAAGTAATTACTTCCTTGCATGATTCAGCACAGTCAACACCTACAAGGTTTAGTGTGTGGTTTCCACAGCTGGAGAAAATCCAGTTTGAATTATGCTCAAGCAGAACTGCTTGTACACCTTTGTACTTCCCAGCCATATTAGATCTATTGTCATAGGCTTGACCAATGCAGACTTGAAAATCTAACTTAAAACCTTCTAGAATTGCTAGTACTCGAGCAGCAATTTCCTTTTCAGTTTTTCTCGTGAAATTATCAAACAAAATAAACCTTTCTTCAATTGAAAATGTTGAGCTGTCTACAATGTTAATATAATGAATAACCTTAGTAGTCTGTTTCCTTGTGAGAACAATCTGGAGTGGCATCAACAATATTAGAAAAATACTTGGCATTTCAAATCTCATCAAGAATTGTTGTTTGTACGAATGACCCACATAGCTCAATAAACTCGTTTGTATGCGTATGGAGAGATAATGGACTTGCATACGCTTTTGACTCTCTTGCGATTCTCAAACACATTTAACGTGCTCTGATAAAAGTGGGTCATATTTGCTGAGGAGCTCAACTATGCCTAGAAAGTTTCCATTTGCACAATCACCAATACTTTGACTGGAACCAAAGAGAGCCAATCCCTGGTCAGAAAGAAAAAGGATGACAATCAGGATGTGCTCAAGAACTTTTTTCCCATTATTAGTTTCTGTACAGAGGTCAGTCAAGAGTAAATTCTCAGCTGAACTTTCAGCTGATGCTACCCTACTGGCTGATTTCCATGCAACATAGTTTTCTTTGTGTGACATTGAACTCTCATGTGATGGTATTCGGTCTTTCAATTTCCTCCAACCTCTGTTGATGCTCCATCCTGATTGATCAGAGAGAACTGATGCATTTGCAGCAATTTTGTTCAAAATGAAGCAGGGTGCCCAGTACAGAGATTGTTTTTCCGTATTCCAGCATAACCAGTCTCTTGTGCAGGTCTCACCATTTGGAATAGTTTTTGTCAGCAGACAAGTAGGGAAAGCATGATTATCAGCATCTTGTGGAATGTTACTTGGAATTTAAAAACAACTAATTTGAAGAAAAGATTGCATTTGGGCAGCATTGCTCTTGTCGATAATTCCAATGTCAGTCACAGTCAAACCTGTAGTACTCATATATTGCTCTTGCTGTATAAGATCTACATCTTCCTGTTGCTGTTGCGTTTCTTGATCATACACAGGATCTTCTGCTGCATCTGTTACTGTTGGCACATCTCCTTCTTGACTACTGTCCTCATGTTCAGGTATTGGCATTTGTTCAGGTATTGGCAGTTGCGGAGTTTTCATTATCTGTAGCATTGTTTGTTGGGTAAAGTGTGTTTTCCAGTGGTTTGAGAAATGAAGTTATTGGCTTTGAGCTCTTAGCTGCTGCTTCACTCAGTTGTTTTCACCGTCTCTTGCTTGCACCACTTTCAAATCTCCTCTTCATTGTGGTCTAGCTGGTCAATATGTAGCCTATTCACACTTGAAATATTCTGCTGTAAATAAGTAGCTTATCTACACTTGAAATCTTCTACTGTAAATATGTACATAAATGCTGAAAAGACTTAAAACGAAGGAATACTAATTAAGAACACAAAATGGAAGAGTCAGACAGGTTATTATCCTTATCACTGAATCAAAACTCAAGTACGCAAGGTATAATATAACAGGCTGAACAGAAGACAAGGGGATGACACAGACACGAATACAAACAGAGGGATAATGAACAAAAATTTTGAACGTGTGTCCTCATGAAACTCACTGTACGAGATTGTCCTCACAAATTTTCACCTTGAATCTGGGCTTATAGACTACAAAAGCCTATGATGATGGTCAAACTACCAAGCTAGGGCTCAACCAACCAACCAACCAGTCACCTCTTTTAGTTACCATATGAAGATAATAATGAGGAATTCTCACACATAAATAATTCCTTAGTCAACTAGACGTAAAACTATAAAGACAGTAAAATATAACAATTCTCTCCCTTTCAACACACACTTGATCCAGCACCAGCCACTAGTAGTGGTTTGTTTATATTATCAGCTGATCTGAGAGGACACATTCATCACGGTCTAATCTTGTACCATCAAAACCTATATATTTTTTATTAATATTTATGAACATTTTTAACTCTTTAATATGACAAAATCTATATCAGTTAACAAAAAACAAATATGTCTTTTACCAAATCACATCTCTTATTTGCTTAAATTTGCAGCTGTAAGCTGAGATAGTGTGTCACATTTTGGTCCAATAAGGATGTGCATAAAAACAAGTTGCAAAACTTATCAAATGCCAAAAAATTAACAAGTGCCTAAATATGAGCCCCCTTTGAGCTTGAGGCCCAGGCCAAATGGCCCTCCTGGGCCCCCCTTCTGATTGGCCCTGGAAATAGAGCATGATGAGAGCACACAGGTAGCCTGTGGGAGGGAATGGAGGAATTCAAAGGGAGCACCTGGTATGTAAAGTGAGCTTGGCCTCCACAAGCTATTAAGTGTGCGACCCTGCTAGCTTTCTAACATTTACACCAACTTTGTCCTAGTGTAAATAATTATACAAAGCGCAACACACCAGAGACTTAGACCCCATGTGTCCTGACTTCCAGTCCTGTGCTTAAACCACAAGATTGCCCTTCCTCTTCTTCTTTGACCCCTGCTTTCAAGTATAAATTGTTTGTGGATCACCTTGTCAAAATGTAGAAGTAAACATACCTCAAAGATGCACTCGGTGGCTTAGTACACTTTAACTCAAAAGCAGTGTTCTAGAACTTATCTGCATTACAACCATTAACATTAATTCCACATGGAACACTTGGAAAATGTAGGGTTGAATCCATTTTAATATTTAAACAAAGCAGTATAACTCTGCATGAAGGACAGTAGCAGCAACACCTGGGAGTTATTAATAATCAGTAGTGAACTGTGCTCTAATGACTGCTACCACAATATTGACTGATCCACATTCTTTATTCTCTGAGGATTGTTTTTGTACATACCACTGTGACGTTCTCTATCTCAGGGAACACCCAGCACCCCCATGTTCATCCTTATCATATGATTGTGTGTTATCTAATGCAAAGTTTGTCAGGTGTCTTCAGAAGGCTCATAATGTACTGAGCACTGTTGTTATGGTAATGTTATAGTAATCGTTGTTATAGGTTGTAATTTCATGTATATAGTTATGAGGCTGAAAATGTGTCCTCATGGCTTAAAGCAAGCCCAGGCAAAAACTCTCCAGAAGCAGAGGGGTAGTTCAGACCTCATCAGGGCATGTATGGGACAAACCCAGCCCAGCCTCACAGGAACAAAGGACACTGGCCTAGGCAACAACAAAGGATCTGTTGGACTCTCGAGTGAGTCACCCCCTTCCTTTGGTCAGTTTGGTACTGTGATGAGGTAATGCTCACCTGATTCTGAAGGCGGGGGGCAAAGCCAAGAGGGAAGAAAGGACATGATAAAAGAGAGAGACATTTGCTATGCTCTTCCTCTCTCTTCAACCTACATCTACAGACACCACTACCAAGCGACTGAAGCGCTGATCAAAGGGGAGAGCCTGGCTGAAGAGCAACTAGCCAGCCTGTGGTGAGAAGTATCTAAGTTTGTAAGGGCATTGAAAGTGTTAAGATCAGCTTAGAATGTGTTTTGCTTTTATTTCATTTGACCAAATCTGACTTGTTATGCTTTGATTTATAATCACTTAAAATCTATCTTTCATAGTTAATAAATTTGTTTGTTTATTCTACCTGAAGCAGTGCATTTGGTTTGAAGTGTGTCAGAGACTCCCCTTGGGATAACAAGCCTGGTACACATCGATTTCTTTGTTAAATTGATGAACTCATATAAGCTTGCAGCATCCAGCGGGCATAACTGGACACTGCAAGATGGAGGTTCCTAGGGTTGTGTCTGGGACCGGAGATATTGGCTAGTGTCATTCAGTTGCAAGTAGCTGGGAGCAGCTTACATGCCAGAGGCTGTGTGTGACCAGCCCAGGAGTGGGGGTTCTCACAGCAGAGCAGGGTAAGGCTGGCTCCCAGAGTCAAGGATTGGAGTGACCTAGCAGATCTCCGGTCCAGATAACACCAGGGGAATGTCACAACCACGTTAAGAAAGCAGCCAGCTTCTTTGCAGCAAGAAGCTTTTTCCAAATAGTTACCAGAATTCTATTGTTTACATTTGTTGACCTTTTTTCCTATTTTTACAATTAGAATAATGGTTTTCCTGGACATAGTATCTTATATTCATTTATTTTGTTTCAGGAATTGAGGAGGAAATGGAATGACCCATCACAAAATGACATTTTCTAAATGAAGTATTTAAGAGGTTACAATGGGATCCTACTAAGAAGAGCCACATTTCCCAGCAAAAAGATAATCCTCTTAATAGCATTCAGATTATAAATGGTCTCTCAGTATTAACATAGTTGCCAGCTTCAACCCTGGTGTGATCCCACTGACTTCAGTGGGATTAGGCCAGTTAAGATGACCTTTTTTAATAAATAAAAGCAAACATTGACTTTTTGGAGTGCAAATCCATAGAAAAAGTCTAGAACCACAATTTTGCACCCCTAATTATACTGGGAATCCAATGTCTTCATCAAATAGATGTCCATGCCCACATGTGTTTGCTCTTTCAGTTGAGTATGCAATTGATTTCTCAGTGCTAAATAGCCTCTGTTTAAAAATAACTATGAATCCAAATGCTATGACAGCAGAGAAAATGAGAAGTTCTGGTATCTGATGAGGATAATTATAAAAATATGTCACTCAGAGTCCTGATTTTGCAACCTTTCCATGAGTGAATTTCACGTGTTCAACAGAAACTAAACTGACACCAACTCATGTCAGGTGGGCATATTGACCCAGATCCTCAAAGGTGTTTAGGCTCCTAATTTCCATTGAAATAATTTTGCATTGATGCCAATGGGAGTTGGGAACCTAAAGACCTTTGAGGATCTGGCCCATTTCAGTCCCTTTAAGGCTCACTCTTATGATATTCAGTATGCAAACAACAAGCTAAACAATAGGGAAAGTAAACTATTAACCCATACACTAATTTGTGTAAGTTTAAAACAGTACTGTAAAACCACATATAGTAACTAGAGAACTGGAATACACAGTGTTTCTCACTGTAAATGCTATTTATTGTAGCTAGGTATCATTTACATATAAAAGTATGCTCTACTTTGATAAGATAACATCGGCATTTGATGTTATTTGGTGTGTATATACAGTATGCTGAGTCAGTTCCTGCACATTACTTTCATTCACCACTAATGGCTATAAAAATAAGCTATCAAACTTTGTGGAATTTATGTATGAAACTATGTTATCTACGCCTTGCAAAACTTACATTTTAATTTACATTTCTTATCTGCAAGGACAAACTGCTCTGAATTAATGATAGTGTGCCATAAGCTACTTAGACAAGAAATGCCCGGTTATAAGGGTAAAATTATGATGATTGTATTTGTTAAGATTACGATAGCACCCAAAACTCACTAATCACGTATGGAATTTTTGCCAAAAAGAGCTTTTTACAATCTAAAAAGACAAAAACAGACAAGGAATAGAGGAAATGGTTACAACACACAAGCAAAATCATCAGTGTGGCATACCTAAGCTTCTTTGAGGAGAAGCTGTGTCATCAAACACACAAACCCAGAGCCACTCTTGAACTAACTTTATTCACAGCAACAATGATGAACAAAACACAAGGTCATCCTGGCTCTTTGTTTTAAAGTTATTATCTTCCAACTAAAATTGGTTAGTGATAACCAATTAGTGTGATAACATAAAGAAATCTAAAACAAGTGTGTGTGCTTCCAGTACTGTTGTGCAGATGCTAATTACTGCAATGCCCGTCTTTTGGAATACTTAGGTACATTTAGATACTGTGCTAAAACTATTTATTACAGTTCTGCAAACTATAGTCAGGCATGCAGCCACCTCAAAGTCCTTTAAGCGTCAAATCCATAGACAACATGCAGAAGGGCTTCCACATGTCCCATGACTAGTGTCTCATCACCAATCTTCCAAAGGTACCAGCTCATGTGAGTCTCTGTTTGTTCGGGTTTCATTTACACTGGCATTTTGTTGGTATATTTTGGCCCAAGTGAGGGAAACATCACATCTGGCTCCAGTATTCTACCCTTAAAGGTCTCAAACAATGAAGCTGAGCTCTATTGTCTTGGACCATTTAATATACACATCCACATCATTCTGTTAACTCACTTCTCCATGTGATTAACACAGCATGAATTATTTGATATAATTCAAGAAGCCAGCACAGGTTTCACATGAATGATCCATAAAATTGTCCTAAGCCTAGTTTGTTATTTGCTTCATTTTCCATAACACTGCCTGCTAATGGTTATCTTCACAGCTCAGATGGAAATGACTCAGTCAGTCTCCACCTGGAGAACATCAAAAACTAGACAGAGTTGAAATATTACTGAAACAGAAAAATATTTTAGAACACAAAATCCGGAAGCACGAAAATACACTTCTTATGAACTCTACTTAGTACACTAACTCCCATGACTTTACTTGACCCTAAAAAGTGCATGGGTGTTACTTTACTTCACGCTGCTGGAATTTAAGATATTTTATTGGAAAGACAGAATTTCATTTGTGGAGCCATGAATCACTCTGACATACTGGGGCACATAAGTGAAGACACTTACCAATGATCTGATCTTGCACATGATGCATTTCTCTAGAGGAGATGTGCACACAAACAGGACTGGATTAATGCAGGGGCTTTAGGGGCTGCTGCCCAGGGCCTTGGGCTAAGGGGGGCCCCGCAGGCCCGTGGGCCAGTTGCGGCCCACTGCTTCTTTTCATCCAGCCCACGGCAAGTCTCCGTGCTGTGGGCCAGACACTGTTCCCTGCGCCTCGGCACCCCCACCAGGCAAGGGACATTTAGGGAATCTCTGTGCGCTGCCCCCGCCCCCAACACCGGCTCTGCAGCTCCCATTCGTTGGGTACCACGGCCAATGGGAGCTGTGGGGGCAGCGCCCGCAGGCACTGGCAGTGTGCACTGCACAGAGCAGCCTGGCCCCTCTGCCTAGGGGCTGAACATGCCGCCCACCTCGGGGAGCAGAGCAGCACAGAGCCAGGGCAGGCAGGGATCCTGCCTTAGACCCGTTGCACCAACAACCAGGAGCTGCCCAAGGTAAGCGCCTCCCGGCTGGAGCCTGCACCCCAACCTTTACCCCAGCCCAGAGCCCCCTCCTGCACTCAAACTCCCACCCAGAGCCCGCACCCCGAACCTCCTGCCACACACCAAACCCTTGTCCCATCCCTGCGCCCCCCCCCCAGCTGGAGTTGCACCCCCTCCAACACCCCAATCCCCTGCCCCAGCCCTGGGCCCACTCC
This sequence comes from Trachemys scripta elegans, assembly GCF_013100865.1. Lineage (NCBI taxonomy): Eukaryota > Metazoa > Chordata > Testudines > Emydidae > Trachemys > Trachemys scripta. The sequence continues at coordinate 172,693,077 of NC_048299.1, forward strand.
CGCACTGCAAACCCCCAGGGGCTACACAAAATCTAATAGCCCCAGGACCATGGGAGAGTTAATCCAGCCCAGCACATAAAGGTGTGGGAAGTGGGTCGGCTAGCGGCTGCTTCATCTACAGCACCGACCCAACTGAACCATTGACCAACAAAGGCTCGATCCCGCAAGGTGCTGAGCCTGTAGGACCTGAGCCAGTAAATCACTTAAGCAGCCACATGCTGGATTGGGGCTGGAGTGCTCATCACCCTTTAGGATCAAGCCCAAAGAGCCATCAGGGCCCACACACACTGAGACTGGGATATTTTTACTCATTTCTCTCTGATGCAGCTCTCCTCCAGGAAACAGTAGAGCGCAACCATGCTCCAACTGACATCAATGGGAGTTGTGCCATTGTCTTCAGTTCGGAGCAAAAAGGGCCCAAAATAGGCACACAACAGCCTGCCACATTGTACACAGGCCAGAAGAAATGTCACTCACGCATAGCCTGCGAAGATTTTTGGACGATATTTCTGATCATGGAAGTACTTTTCAGCTTTTTTTTTTTTTATCTACTTACAGAAATTCAGTGTGGGAATGCTGTTTTGTTGGAGGGTTGGTTTATTTCTACATGCTCTCTGAGAAGGGTTACAGGTGTAGCGGCTGAGTTAATGTTGTGTCAAGCAGCATCTACTTACATATGGAAGATCTGTGTGAGTATTCACTGCCTCTAGAGCAGAGCATGCTGCAAAGCATGGTTCCTCCCACTATCCTTCATTTCTCTGCCGTCTTTCCCCTGGTCATTCCTATCAATAAGACCTTATTAATGTGTGATCTCCATTTCCCAATACAAGTATTATTAACAGACAATATTATGGGTACATCTGGGCAAACTTGGGCATAGAAAAGTTATTGGCTCATGATCACATAGTAATAGAGGGGAAGAAAGATCACAGGCTTCTGCTTTAAGCACCAGACCACACTTTTTATATCTTTTCTATAATCGATTTAGGCACTTTCATTTGAACGTTGCTGGGGGCTCGTCAGAACGTATCCTTAGTTTGCAGCAAGGTGGACCTACCCTGCACTACCTGCCACAGACTAAGTGGCCATGGGGACCCTGTTGCTGCACACTAAAAGTTCCGTCAGGTGTGTTGATCTACCCTGCTTTGAAATGCGAGAAGATTGACGTGCACTAGAAAATTTTTAATGCACAGCAGCTAGATCCACACAGCCTCTTAATGCATACCAGGGTTGTCTAGGGTAAATGGACACCCCAGCTCGCCACACACAACATTTTCATATAGACCAGCCCTTAGCTTAGCTACTTGGGGTCGGGACCATCTTTTTGTTCTGTGTTAGCATAGCACCTCACCCAATGGGAGGCTCCTGGGTGATACAGTAATGCACATAATAAATCATGTAAAGTTTAAAACAGTATTGACTGAGCCAAGGCACTAGGTTTATAGTAAGCCATGCAATATACGGTAGTAGCCCAGACTATTGTCTCTAAAAATCTGAAAGGAACATTCCTCTGCAGTAAAATAAACACTGTTCACTTTTTCCTGACTTAGATAAAGTGTTGTGTTTTTTTGATAAATCCATATGGTTTGTTCACTTGCATAAAAAAGCCTGAAAGACAACAATTCCCCAGATCTCCTCAACAGAATTTGCATTATCAATAAATGCCTCTGATATCAGCAGGGTTCTTTAGCCCACACATCCGGCTTATATCTTAATTGCAATAACTTCATATCCCAAAAAGCCAATGCTTATGACGGTCCTGATTCCAACACATACACCCCCACCCCCACCACCAACCCCTAACCTCCCAGAGCCCGGAAAGTCTTTCCACATTCCTGCAAAGTTACACAAGAGACTAGAAGCAGATAACATTGTATGTTGTGAGTTAAAAATGCAGAATGCTTATGCCCCCTTGCAGAAAGGAACGAAAGAATGTCCTTTCAGGAACCATATCAGAGGTAGATGGAGTCCTCACAATGAATCTTTTGCAGCATATCATCACCATTTCTGGGACTGTCCATACTTATTGTCACTTGGCTTTCACTGATCTTTTTTCAGCAAGATATGACAATGTAATACCATAGAATAAAGACAAAAGCTATGTGTGGTGTTATATAAACCTGTTTAGTTAAAAGTCAGGCATCCAGAGATCTTAGCTGCAATAGCCAATGTAGTAGAGTACATATGAATGTAGACTTTGTTTTTTTTAAAATGTCCTTTATCTCCATTTTAATTTGAATGTAGAAAAATGTGGGTGGAGATTTTCAAAGCACTTTAGCGGAGTTGGACTCGCATCTTCCACTTACCTTGTGTCTAAATCCCCTAGATTGCTTTGAAAAGCGCAGCTGTGCTATATATCCCTAATATTTCTACAGGACTAAATTGGTTTGAAGCCCCCGGCACAATTTATTGACACAGTGAGCAGAGCTTACTTTCCCTTTTCTCATTAATTCACCTCCACCCACTACGTGGCAGGCAAATTTAAACATTTAAACATTAAACAGCTAATGTTAAAAAAATTATAGCATACATAGGTTGAGAAAAGAGTGTCTCTATATTGGGATATGGTGCTTAGATTATCCACAAATAAAAGTTTGTTTTTAAAGTCATAAGATACATATTGTGCATAATCATCAATAACCCAAATTTAGATGAATGAATTTAAGAATGCAGTTTAGATATTTCGCATCCATGCATTCGGGTCCATTATTCATGAAAAAAGTTATACAGAGAGTTGGTGGCGGAAAGCAAAATATATCAACGAGTGAAGACTGTCCCTCAGTAATTGAGAATTTAGGGTAGGTTGTCCACTTAGAGAAAAAACAGTCCATCGGGAAACTATTTGATTTACTTTTCCGCCTGCACTTCTCATCTGCACTCCAGCTCATCTCTCCTGGTATTGCCAATGTGTTCTATGTAGATGTCCCTCGACCACCCAATGGCGTCCGACATCATGAGTTGCCGAATCAGCCAAGTGTAGCATTGACCGACTCCACATTCTTGCAGCACTCACTCATTACTGGGGTTCCATGGGCCCAGAGTTCCGATGATCAGTGCGTGTGTCTGAACCTGGTAACCCTTAGCTCTCAAGGTTTCGGCCAGAGGGGCATATTTCTCCAGCTTTTGAGATCGGGCATTGTGGAAAGCCTGGCTCCTGTTTTTGAAGGGCACTGTGATGTCCACCATGATGATCTTCTTCCGGTGATGATGCCTGGTCGCGGTTGGCTGTCGGTTCCGGGGATGGTGGAGTTCACAGCTACTTTCTCCACAGGTGGGAGGATGGCTCTGACCAGGCAATCTTGGATGCTGTTGTGTCGCAGCTGCCAAGCTCTGGAATGGGGCTGAAAGGAATGAAAGGTGTTGGGTAGTGTCTCATTGGCATAGCTGCACTTCCTGCATCCCTTGTCCCGATTCCCGTGGCAGATGGCTCCATTCAGCAGGATGCACTTGAGCTGGGCCCAGTGGATGAACATCCAGTGGGCAAATCGGGTGAAGCTGCCCCCGGGGAGGAAGTGTTTGCTGGCGTCCCACTTGCACATCACCTCGAAGGCCTTGCCCTGGTCCGGCTTCCATTTCATGTTTTCCACGTATTGGTAGTGGATGGCATGCTTCAGCGTTCTCTCCAGCTTGGTTCTGGCTCTCAGAGTGACGATTGTGTGCTCCGTGTTCTTCACCTGTGGCACCAGGACTCCCATTTCCTGGCGCTCCTCGCACCACGTCTAGTGGCAGCTGACACGCTTCTCCAGTCGTCGTGTAGCATTGTGGGCATGAGTCCAGAGCGAAGCAAAGTCCCCTCCCTCTCTTCCAAATTCACCTTCTAGCGAGCTGCCCAGGTACGTGGCAACATCTTGGTTGGAGGGGGTCCTGGCGATTCGCTTCCTGACGGCATCCTGCAGAGCACTCTCCGCGATGTTCCTCATCATGGTGTCCGGGCACGTCAGAAGGCAGAAGGCGTGAGTGATGATGGCAACATCGCACAGATCACCCATTCGAGGGATGTTGGCACTGCCCTGCCTGTGCGAGATGTACACCAGTTCATTGCTGGTCCTCTGGGGAAGAAACATCCACTTCTTCACCAGCTGCCAGATGGTGTTGTCTGCCTTGTTAAGAGGTACCTTCGCCACGGCAGATCCCCTCAGGACGAATGAGATATGGGGGAATCAGGAATCCATAGAGCCAAATACCATGCTGACCTGCAGCCAGTGCAACTTCCTTTAGTCTCTTTGGGATTACATGAGTGTCATTTCAGTCAGAATTTGACTCATCATGACTTGGGGATAAGGTCCATGAGACATGTCATTTTGCTGACAAGCAACAGCACTTTTGGAGGAAGCATGGGTTTGCGTTAAAGACACTCTCTCTCCCAGAATCATGAACAGGAATGCTCCCACACCTTATTAAATTTTCTTTCAGTTAACTGTATTTTTTTATTATTGTTGTGCATGTTAATGGCAGCCAATTTACAGATACATAAAAATGCCAAAGCTGACAGTGCTATAATTCAGTTTATAGGGAAGGCATGTTAAAATATAATGTGTAACTATAAGATTAAGTCACATTCTTCCATGGGGAAACCTATGGAAGGGAGCCAGAGGGCCAAGGAATCTCTCAGTGAGGGTGATCTCACAATTCACTGTAAATTGTTCCCTCGAGAGTTTAAGAATCCTTGGATTTGGCAGATGGAAAAGGCTTGTGGTCCCACAGATGCAGAAGCTCTGCTGGCCTTTCTCCACACAGAAGTGTTACTATTGTAAGTCATCATCCTGTAGCTTCTCCACAATACCATTGAGGATTCTTTGCTAGAATATCCACTCAGCTATCTAGGTTAGCAGGGTAGGTGATACCTTACACCACACAGAGTCCCTATGGAGGGACATCTGGGGCAGGGGGGATAGTGCCATCAGAGGCACGCCATCCCTTATGTTCGAGCAGATGAGGGAAAATAAGTACTGGGGCTGCCTCTTCTCAGTAGTTATTCCAATGAAATGAAAAGGAAATTCATGCCCATTTTTGCTCAGCCTCTTAAAAGTTGATGTTATGAGTGAGTTGCCATCATCCTTGTTTAAAAAGGTCAATAGCACTGGAAAGTAAAGTTTGTGATCAAACATTTTGAGCTCTCCAGTGGTGGCAAGTGATAGCATTTCAGCATACCAGCATCCTGAAATCAGAGATTATTAACCAGGTTTCATCTAGAAACATTTCTAGCCAGGGAATATATTCTACTGTTTCCTGTTAAAGCAAAGTGTTCTATGTTGAAATGATGCGCTATTATAGCAAAAGAGGAGTCCAAACCAGAATCGTGGATTCAAGTACACGGGGACTTTGGCGTTGTTTGGATACGATCTGAATGGTAAGTTTCAGAGTAACAGCCGTGTTAGTCTGTATCCGCAAAAAGAAGAACAGGAGTACTTGTGGCACCTTAGAGACTAACAAATTTATTAGAGCATAAGCTTTCGTGGACTACAGCCCACTTCTTCGGATGCATATAGAATGGAACATATAATGAGGAGATATATATATACACACATACAGAGAGCATAAACAGGTGGGAGTTGTCTTACCAA
>NC_048299.1:172699017-172755759 GCF_013100865.1 Trachemys scripta elegans
TCTCCCCTTGTAAGTATTCTCACACTTATTATCAAACTGTCTGTACTGGGCTAGCTTGATTATCACTTCAAAAGTTTTTTTTCTCTTAATTAATTGGCCTCTCAGAGTTGGTAAGACAACTCCCACCTGTTTATGCTCTCTGTATGTGTGTATATATATATCTCCTCATTATATGTTCCATTCTATATGCATCCGAAGAAGTGGGCTGTAGTCCACGAAAGCTTATGCTCTAATAGATCTGAATGGTGTGTCTCAGGCCCATCTCTAGCTCCAGCAGCGTGGGGACTTGTTAATAATCGCCTCTTTTGGCAGGTGTTACATTAGTACCTGATTAGGGAGCAGGGCCCCATTGTGCAGGGCGCTGTACATATGCAATAAAAAAGATGTTTCTTGCCCAAGAGAATTTGCAGTCGTAGCATACGATGGGACAGGTGAATAAAACAAATGGGAGGGTGGTGGGAGAGTTTCTGTGACACAATGCTGCTTATGGCACTAAGCAGTAGACTCAGCAGACCTGCTGCCTCGCTATGGCCAAGTGCTCTGTAGGGATCACAGCAAAGATGAGCTTGTGGCTTGGACTAAACAGCTTCTTTTCTAGATATTTAAAAATCTAAGCAATACTTGCTTCTCCAAAGGGTGGAATTTGCTTCCTCCTGTCCTGGCACCCATTATGATATACCAGGTGTGTGTGGTCCATTCCTCTTATGAAGTTGCCCTTTTGTTCTGGCTCCTTTAACTGTGCAGAACAATGCAGCTGGGCAGCTTTGGGATGTTAAACAGTGCAGATTACTTCCACGGCCACTCTCCCCACTGACCCTTAACAGTTTTCTGGCTATGGACTTTAAGAGGCTCAGTCTTAATCTTCTATCATCAAAGGATCCAGAGCTGCTGTAGAATGTGGCTCTCTCTGAATTTCAGAAGCCCACCTTTGCAAGTCTGTCTGTAATGAGACAATTGCTTTACTTTAGCTGGACTCTAACAATAGTACAAATGCTTAAGCTATGTGAAGGGCACTATTTTTTGACATGTTGCCTTTCTTTTCCTGGGAGGAATAGCTCTGATGTTTGATTAAACAATGACCTGGTCCATAAGGGAGATACACGGATACCCCTTGCAACTTTAATCTGAAACAGAATCAGTTCTCTGAATTTCTTTATATTAGTTTTATATTTTTTTATCCCTACTCAAAAGCAGGGAAAACACAGGTGTACTTCAGGAAATGGCATTGTTGTAGGTGACTTGCTGCTCTCTGAGTCTGTACTGAAGCAGGGTTCCAGCATGGTGTTAGAGAGTGCTGTGTTGCGGGAGGTACTGTATGTTAGATGGGATGCCAAACTGAGATTCTGATGAAGCTGATGATTAAAGGTCCCATGGCCCACTGTTCTGCTCAGATTCAGCTAAGATAATTATGTTCTGCCCACTTTAAATCCCACCTTGGGTTTTACACACATTCTTTATTTCTTCTCCCGAATGGTCTTTAAAGTGGTTGTGGTGGGCTGTAATCAGAAAGGATAACCATGGGTATTGTTGTGGCTCTGGACAGGCAAGATTGGCACTCAAAGGAACTGAGGTTTAAGGCTGTTCCTGCCCTTCTGCCCCCTTTTCCTCCCCCCCCACCAGAGTTCAGTCAGAGCTGCAGTGGATCCCCACTGCTCACAGGGATCAGAAGTTTACATCTGCTCCTTGAAAGCCCTGATGGTCAGGGATGAAGAGGGACCTGTTACTTTTCTATTACCCCAGTCAGGTCAGTCACCGTTGAGCTGTGTCTTCCTTATTCCTTGCACAGGGCAGACAGCGGAGGAGGACTAGAACAGGTTCCTATCTGCTTGGAGGAAGATTTTTGCTCTGGTGAAGGGGCTGAGGAATAGGCATGGAGCTGACTGTGAAGGTGTGACTTAGGGTGAAGGGGGAGACAGGAGGCAGGGTGAATGGACAAAGATGAATAAATAGGTAGAGAGAAGAAGAAAGGAGGAATGAATAAAGGGAGACCTTTGGAGTAGGAGATTAAAAATAGAACAGAAATGTATACAAGTATTTGCAGCAAAGTACATATCAGAAGCAATGTGATTACATAATTATAGTGCTCACATACCATGAAGCAAATGTTTTTAAAAGCTGAAGCCCTTTGTATTGAATTCCGTTATTGTGCTGGCTTCCAATAAAGAAAATAAAGAATGTGAGTCAATTTAAAACCCAAGGTGGGATTTGAAGTGGGCAGAACATAATTACCTTAGCTGAAGCTGAGCAGAACAGTGGGCCATGGGACCTTTAATCATCAGCTTCATCAGAATCTCAGTTTGGCATCCCATCTAACATACAGTACCTCCGACAACACAGCACTCTCTAACAGCCTGGACAACTCTGGGATGAGTCTGTACAGCTTAAGAGGTAGGCTACAAACCTGGGGGCTGTAACAGACTCTCATCTGCTGTGGATCAGCCATAAAAAGAAACTCAGTCTGAGGCCTAGCACAGGTCAAATCCTGGACAAACTCCCACATAATATGCAACACCTGCAATCTTGGCTAACAAGTTGAACCAAGAATATCTTGAGCTAAATGCACGAGTCTCTAGAGATTTAAGAACCAGACTCAAGCTGAAAACTGTAACAGATTTATATCTTCTGTGAATCATGTACAGAGGATGACTTGTAACACACACATTGACTGTGGGTTACATTATCACTACTTACTTTGCAGTTCGTATTCCCTGTGAATGTCCAGGAAGATTAAGTAGTTCTCTAGTTGTGAATCAGGTCCTTCCCATATTCCTCAGCATAGGTACTGGAACTAGGGGTGCTGCTGCACCCCCTGGCTTGAAGTGGTTTCCATTACATAACAGGGTTTGCAGTTTGGTTCAATGGCTCTCAGCACCCCCACTATAAAAATTGTTCCAGCACCCCTGTTCCTCAGAGACACACATAAAAGTCATTCCTCAGAATAAAGGGCACAGTTTTTCAGGCACTGATCTGGACACCTCCTTTACAATTCTGAGTGTTACTGGGCATATTTTTCTCCATGGAATATCTGAACAATTTGTTTTTGTTTACTGACATGTACATTAACTTCCTCCAGAGAGTTAGTGCTCTTCAGCTGCTTCTGCTACAAATTCTGACAATGCCACTGTACAAGGGGAACTTTTGAGAGAAAATGTGTCTCAGCAGAATAAAGAAGTCTGTGTCAGTATCGTCTTCTCTGAAAATGTACTCAATATTTACTAAAGAGGGATGGCAGAAAAGGAGCAAATTCTGAAAATATTTGCTTATTGTTCTGGTATTTAACATTAATAAAACACTGAAGTTTTGTCACTATTTGATCCACTAGTTGGATATTTTACATTCAAGACATACTGCTAACTGGACTATGCTGAATTGATAGTACAGAAACATCTACCGGAACTGGAGCATTCCAGTCCCTGCTTACATGAGTAGCCCTTATGCATGCAGTTTTATTGGCTTCATTGAGACTACTTGCATCAGTGAGGATTTTCAGGATCAGGCTCCAAGTTTCCTACGTGAAGTGTCTGTACATTGGAAAGCATTGACTTGGCTGTGCAACATTCCTTCATATCCTGTCCCGTGTTTTGTTTCTCTTTCTTTCTCAATTTCTGCTTGACTGACAACTCTATAAAACACAAAACAACAGGATAGAGTTGGAGGGTGGGAGGAAATATTGTCATCAGTTTTGGATATCATTATTGAAACAGCTTCAAATTATCAACAGCTACTGAGGGAAAATGCTGATATTTGTTTTTTCCTTGGATAGTATTCCCTATTCATTAATCGGTTTCTTGACTCACTGACCCATTTTTCCTGTAATAATTCTTCTATGGAAAATCCAATATTTCCTCATCAGTCCTTATGCCTACCCCTGTATGCATGGGCTGAAGATTTCAAGGCTTCTAAGATGGTGACATTACTGACCATAATTAGGAGAGAGCCTTCCCTCTTATCGATTTGGAAATCTTTTTCTAATCCTTTGGTTTTACTGGCTTTTGTTAGTATCTACCCCAGAGGTGTAATAGGATTTAGAATGGAGTTATTGAGACTGATCTGATTCTGCTGGATTCCAGAGAGTAGTAGGGGGCAAAGGGAGACCAGATCTTTTATATCCAGGACTATGACACTAATTCTTGTAACCTATCACCTGAAAAGGGTTTGGTGAGTTTAAGCCTAATGACTTCACACACTAGAGGCCCTTTCAGTTGAGGCTCTCAGAGTTTTACAAACATTCATTCATTTAAGCATCTCAACACTCCTGCCTTTCCGTCAGTCTTAGGGATTTCTCATTTTGCAGCTGTATCTAGTATTTCCTTTGAAGTAAGTATTGACCTCCCTTTTTTTTTTCTGTTGGTTGGCTATTCCGATGTACAGAGAGGTTGCATGAAGTGACTGCTCAAGACTACACAGCAAGGGAGTGTCAGAACTGGGAATGGGGCCCAGGACTTTTGACTTCCACACTTCTAACTAGGAGGAGTGATACGTCTTCCTTTTAGTTAACCCTAGCAGTCAGTGGGCAGCTCAAACTAGCATAAGCCAATTTCCTCTATTTTCTCAGGGGAGTTAAGAGAGGATAAAGGTGAATGACTTCTTACCAGAGAGGTGCCAAAATCAAGAGGAGAAGTGGGTGTTTCAAAACTACCCTTGTTCTGATAGTGTCTTAAGTTGTGGGGCAAGTAGCAAAACAGAAGATAATGCAAATGACGTATCCAAGAGTCATTCCTAAAAATTCCTACATTAGATTCTTTAATTATCATTCTCAAGGATCAGTAGAAAATAAATTGCAAGAAAAATATTAAATAGTCACTAGGAGAATCAAATAATAGCATAAATTAATAGGCTGTTTCATAGATTATAAGGCCAGAAGGGGCCAGCAGACCATCTAGGCTGACCTCCTGTATACCACAAGCCACAGAATCTCATCCAGTTACCACTGTATTGAGCCCAATAGCTTGTTTGACTAATGCATCTATTCCAGAAAGGCATCCATTCTTGATTTGAAGACTTGAGATGAAGATGATTGCTAGATGCAATATTAAGTTGGTGGAAATGGTGATTAATCCTGGAAACAAACTACAAGGGAAGTGGTTATTTTCATCTTCTAAAGAAGCCACCACTTCCCTTGCATATTGTGCCAGTGATTAATCACCGTTTCCAATGACTTCACATTGTATCTAGCAATGCCACCCAGAATTTAATTCTTAGACAGCAAACTGGATTTTTCATTTTAATGTTGTAGATTGAAAAAAAAATGAGGAAAAGTATATTGGAAGTTAAGCTCCCCAACTCCCCAGTGACATTCAGTGGGAGGTAGGTCCCTAGCTAGCATTTATGCCTTTGAAAAATCTTTACTTAAGGGCCCAAATCTATATCACTAAAATCAATGGGAGCAAGAGCAATCTCTAAATGCCTACAGAATTGAGTTAAAAACAAGCACTGAATTCTAACCAGTGATACACACAGAGAATTAGAATCAATGCAAGTTGTTAGAGGGCAATATTTGCATACGTGTCATTTATTTGAAAGTAGGATATGGAAAACAACACGTTTGTTAACTTAATAATTCTTTTAAAAAGACCCCAATTTAAACAAGGCTGGGCCAATTTAAAAAAATAAAAAATAAATTGTCTTTTCAGGTGGAGGTACAAGATACTTTATGGGGATAAAAAGAATGGTGTGATTATGCCTGTGTTCAATCTGTGAGTAGATATGTGCAAAGATGGCAGGTAGCAGATTTTTGGTTCTCAGTAAGGCAGTGTTCGGAGGGAGCTGAGGTACAGTAGCAGCTGTTGACAGGTTCCCAATGCGTCTTGGTTTTTCAAATATGCCACTATAAAAAAGAAGTGTTTCATACCTAATATAAATATAATATAATGTAATATAATTAATCTGATGAAGCAAAAAATAATAGTTTATATACAAAGGGAGATTTTCAAAGGCCCCAAAGTCAGGTACATGCTTAAATTCCACTGAAAGCCGATGAGTTGGATGCCTGATTCCAAGTTGTGCCTTTGAAATTCTCCCCTCAAATGCTTTTCTCTGTTCCCGTTTCATCCTACAGCCTCTCTTATGCCCTATACTCCTCCATATTCTGACCCCTGATCTCTGGGTCCTTTTCTTACACTCTTGGCTTCTGCTCCTTTCACAGGTAAAATGACCTTCCACTTCCTATGCACTCTCTCTCCTCCTCTCTCCTAGCTTTATTAATTTTTCATATACTGTTCTTTCAAAAATCTTATGTTATGCTGTTCCTCAATGCAATTACTGTACCTCCTCCTGCTGGAGCTCGTGGTGATCCTTGGGTCAAGATTCTTTGAATTAGGAGCAGATCCTACAAGTGTGTCATGCATGGAATTACCATTGTCTTCTGTGGGAGTTCAGGATGAGGAGAGTTTGCAAAATGGCGGCATTAGACTACCAGCTGTAAAGGGCAAGGAGAGCATGTCTCATGTGACTTCCATTGCTCCTTTAAGGCACTGAACTATGACAGAGGCACATTGCCCCATCAGGAGCTTTTGTACCTGAAATACTTCTCTCTGCACCCAGCGTGTGTGTGTGTGTGTGTGTGTGCGCGCGCACGCGCATCATAGTCCCTCCTCGTTGGAGAGGTTACTGCCTTAAGTGACATTGCCCCACTTATCTGAAAGGAGCCCGTATGCTCAAGAACGGCTCCTTCCACCTTCTTCCCATTGATGTACTCATGCAAGTGTCAGACACAGTCTGACCCTTTGTTTTGCAAAGAGCTGGTAACCCTTCTATTGCTATAAACATAATAATGTGCAATGTGCAGAAAAACAAAGATAGGAAAGAACTGCATAAAGGAGGAAAAGGAAAAGGAAAACCTTTATTGATGGAAAGCATATTAAGAATATTTCTTAGATCATAATGCCAGATAATGAAAGTTGATGCTATTAGAAATGGTCCCTTTCCAAATACTTCACAAAAGTTAAAACCAATACAGATATGTGAAAGAAAGCTAGAAAGCATTCAAAGAGCACTTAAAATGATAGAAGAATTCAAGAGTATATTGGAAGAAGAACAGAGAGCTCAGTCTATAGCGTTTGGGAAAAAATTAAATTGAGTGATGGTGGCATGATGATAGCAATATAAATACATTAAAGGAAATCACATCAAAGAGAGGAAGAGCATTATTTAGGTAATTTAGAAAGTGGTCAAACAAGGAATAATGGCCCAAAATTAAAAATGGGAAAAAAATCTTTTAACCTTGAGAATGATAGGCCTTGAAATAGATAATAGACCATCAAAAGAGGTAGTGAAGGCAACATCTTGGGTGGACAAGAATAGATAGGATGAGCAGCTAGTGGGAATAATTTAGGGAAATAGCCTTCATGATGCAGGTGACTGGCAAGATGATTCAGACTTTGTTTTTCGAGCCCCTACCATGTATAGTTCTATGAAAACATTGAGAAAAGCTTGCACACTTGTCATGGGCTTCTTGTTAAGAGTGTCCCCATGGCAAATTTCTGAGCCTCTCCCCATCCAGTCCACCCAGTGTTTGGTGGTATTTAATGTGAGTGAGAGAAAGCTGGCTGAAGCTCAATCCAATTTGTTGTAAACCAAAACAAATGAAGGAGGTATGAGTTACAAATTGCATCTACAGCTCTTCTTATTTTGTCTCCAGTGCTTTAAGAGTCCTAGGAGGTATCTTCTCTGTGCTGAAGTTTCTCTAATTTCCTCTTTCACCTGGTCACTTGTACTGCACTTAGCTTTATTCATTTTTCATATACTGTTCCTGAGCAACGTATTCCAATCTCTGGCATGTTTCTCTTCCTCTTCCTCGAGTGCAGTTTGAAAGTATAGTATGAAAATGACTAATATGAAAGGTATGAATTTTACATGTTGCTCTTCAGTTTGACCACGAGGTCAGGGTTTGGGGGTGGCCGGCTGTGCCTCAAATGTTTGCTTAATGTGATCTCACAGTGAGTTTCAAAAGCAGGATGACAAAGGAAAAGGAAAGCAAATAAAAAAAATGGGGGGAAGAAATTGGGGGAGAGTTGTTTTTGTGTAGGGAGACTTCTGTATTTTGGAGTGATTGCCCCAAACCAAGCTAAAAGGTACCTTAAAACAGTGGTTCTCAACAAGGGGTCCGGGATCCCTTAGGGGGCTGCGAGCAGGTTTCAGGGGGGCCGCCAAGCAGGGCCAGCATTAGACTCGCTGGGGCCCAGGGCAGAAAGCCAAAGCCCCAATGCATGGGGCTGAACCCTGGGCCCCTGAGCCCTGCCACCTGGGTCTGAAGCCGAAGCCTGAGCAACGTAGCTTGGCAGGGGCCCTGTGGCATGGGGCCCTGGGTAATTGGCCTGCTTGCTACCCCTTAACGCCAGCCCTGGCTTTTATATGCAGAAAACCAGTTATTGTGGCACAGGTGGGCCGTGTAGGTTTTATAGCATGTGGGGGAAAGGGAGGGGCTCAGAAAGAAAAAGGTTGAGAACCTCTGCCTTAAAAGAAGCAACCCAATATATGATTTTGGTTTCATTCTGTCAGACTGGACAGGACTAGAATGGAGGTGTTGAACTCTCTTTCTTGAATAGAAAAGTGAGTTAGAAATTCTAACCCAAACAGCCATTTTCCCCATACTAGGTTCCTGGGATAACTACAGTTTTCATACCAAAAGGGAAGCAGGAAGGCTTTGGAAAGGCTGCCAGATACTGCACATTGCTACACTCCAGAAATGCTTGCTGCACACTGTGCATAGACCCATACTGGCAGGGACAGGGTGAAGAGGAGCCAGTGTGCCTAATTAGCTCATTCTGTGACAGCTGGAGGGGAGACAGGTAATTATGGATTAGACCCAGCTGGGGTGAACCAGACTGGGTGGTTTGGAGAGAGAAAAGACTGCAAGAGAGAGTTAGTTGGGAGATTTCTCTCATGAGGAAAGGTCTACAGAAGACTTTGCACTCTGGGACTATCCCTGAAGGGATATGGCAGCTGGGGAGAAGGAGACTCCTAAAGCAGGCCTGGGAGAAGAGAGACTCCAGGGAAGAATCCCTGAGTCAGCCACTTGGGAGGAGTGGTTCCTACAGGGAGAAAGCCCTGGGAGGCAGTACTGTAAACCCTGCAAGGCCTGGGAGAGGGGTGAAGAATCTGGGGCGAATAGAGCCTGGGAAGAGTGAAAGAGTTTTTGTTCCGTTGAATTTGGACATTTACCTTAGAAGGGGTGGAAATCTTAAGGCATGTCTGCATTTGAGCTGGGAGGTGTGATTCCCAGTTAGTGCAGATACAGCTAAACAATCTCTGCTCAAACTAGCACCTCAAAATAGCAGTGTCCCTGCAGCAGCCCAGGGGGCTGCTTGGGCTAGCTGCCCTAAGTACAGCCCCACATACTCAGGTGGCTAGCCTGAGCAGCTGCCCATGCTGCTGTAGACAAGCTGCTATGTTTAGCTATCTCAAGCAGGGATTTCTATATGAGCTGGGAATCGCACCTTGGCTGGAGGGCCAAGTCACCACACAGAAGTCCATAGGAGGAGGGTGAGACAGAGGGCCTCTGGTGCTAGGTCTTTCCACAAAGAAGTGCTCCAGAATGGTGAGTCTACAACATCATTTTAATGGTTATTATTAATGAAAATATTAGTGTCCTCAATCTGCACAGTTCTTTGCAAGCTGCAGGAGTCTGCTGCTGCTCCCACTGAAGTCAGAGTTTTTTGCTGCTGATTTTTGGGTGACTGTACCTCAAAAAGAATATATAAAATTAGAGGGATTTTAGAGAAGGGCAACAAATATGATTAGGGGCATATCAGGAGAATGAAAAGATTGGGATTGTTTCATCTATGAAGGAGATGACTAGGGCTTGGTCTACACTACCCCCCCCAATTCGAACTAAGGTACGCAACTTCAGCTACGTGAATAACGTAGCTGAAGTCGAAGTACCTTAGTTCGAACTTACCTTGGTCCACACGCGGCAGGCGGGCTCCCCCGTCGACTCCGCGGTACTCCTCTCGCCGAGCTGGAGTACCGCAGTCGACGGCAAGCACTTCCGGGTTCGACTTATCGCGTCCAGACTAGACGCGATAAGTCGAACCCAGAACTTCGATTTCCAGCCGTCGAACTAGCTGGTAAGTGTAGCCAAGGCCTAGGAGGAGACATGATAAAGGAACACCTGATTAAATCAAAAGGTGGCAACTTCAAACATGTCAAAAGGAAATACTTTTCCCACAATGAATAGGTAGATTGTGGAACTTGTTCCCGTAAAATGTTGCTGAAGCCAAGAATTTAGCAAGATTTAAAAAGTGATTAGACGTGTATATAGCTTAACAACAATATCCAAAGTTATAATATCTAACACTATAAAAGAATTTTGTGCTTCAGGGCTTAAGCCAATCTTTATCCTAACCCTTTAAAGTTATAATACCTTACAGGGACAGGGAATTGTCAGGTTATCCCACATCTGCCTATTATAGGGTTCTTAACACCTTTCTCTGAAGTATCTGGTGCTGGCTGCTCTCAGAGACAGGATACAGGACTAGATGGGCCTTGGAGCTAATGCAGTATGGCAATTCCTATGTTCCAGGATTGGTCCAGAGCTTGATGTGTTCCCTGTACCAACGGGTTCACAATTTAAGGGGCTGATCATGTGAGGTACTGAGTTCCCTTAGCTCCCATTGGGAAATGAAAGTGCCCGGCATCTCACAAGACAAGGCCTTGTTTCAGTCTAGGTCTGTGGTTCTCAAACTTTTGTACT
This sequence comes from Trachemys scripta elegans, assembly GCF_013100865.1. Taxonomy (NCBI): domain Eukaryota; kingdom Metazoa; phylum Chordata; order Testudines; family Emydidae; genus Trachemys; species Trachemys scripta. Next base: position 172,709,711 of record NC_048299.1, read on the forward strand.
GGTGACCCCTTTCACATAGCAAGCCTCTGAGTGTGACCCCCTCCCCCTTATAAATACTTGTTTATATATTTAAAACCATTATAAATGCTGGAGGCAAAGCGGGGTTTGTGGTGGAGGCTGACAGCTCATGACCTCCCCCCGTAATAACTTCATGACCCCCTGAGGGGTCCTGACCCCCAGTTTGAGAACCTCTGGTCTAGGTGAAGAAAAGATGAGGCTTGGGATGCTAGTTCAAGAGAGAGAGCTGCTTGAGCATTATGCATAGTGGGAGGTGAGGAGGTATTGCTGGAGGAAGTAATGTAAGAAGGAATTTAGTTAGAAGGTGCTTGGCAGGTGAGATTGGAGACTCCTCAAGGTGTCTCTTCCACAGATTTGCAAGTGACTGAGTCAACACTAGAAACTTTTGCTAGTACAGAAATATCAGTTTGGGGTGTGATATATTTTTTTAATGTCAGTTATATAATGGCAAAAACCTGCATGTAGATGCAGTTATACTGCCAAAAAAAAAGTGCTTTTGCTGGTGTTGCTTAGTTATTTCCTTTAGGGAACTGGTATAAGCTGTACTGGCAAAAGCACTTTCTCAATGATATAAGTGGACTACACTTGGGGGGTTTACCACTAAACCTTTTTACATTAACATGGAGATGGCCTGATTCTACAGGCCAAATTCTACCGTCAGTGACATTTGTCTTTAATTAGGCCCTCAATACGCTTGTGCAGACCCACTGTTTTCAGTGGGACTGCACAGGTGTAATGGCTTGAAACTTAGCAAACCGTTCTGCTGGCTGATGCTGTGCAAAATGCAATAGAAGCTCTCACACTCTTAACTCTGGCTCTGAAGGGCTAAGAGAATTTTAAAATGATTTTGGCACCATGTTTAGCAGATATGCATTTGAATACGTCTAGTGACCTGATCTGTTGAGGCGCTGTTTTCATAATGGTCACTTTTTGGAGTACAAGGCAATTGAAAATTCCCCAGTTCTGCAGAGTGAATTTGATTGGTTAATAATGAGATTGGGTAGAATTTTAAGTTTCCATAACTGATATATTTAATATATGATGGGGTTGCCTGCAATAGGGGACTGGACTCAGTGATCTAGGAGGTCCCTTCCAGTCTACTGCAAAGAGCTCTACCATTGCACTTTAATCCTTATCAGTAGCACCGCCTTTATTCCACTCTTACTCTTTTTGCTGAGGAAACTAAGCTTACCTTTAAACATGTTTTAAAATTAATAGGACTAACCACAGCCCTAGAAAAAGGCTCTGAACAGGTTTTCAGAGGTGATATATATATGTCACATTGCTAGCTTCTCTTCTGGAGATAAGTAACTGCAAAATAACACATACGTGCACCTCAGTGGGACTGCTCATGTGCTTAAAGTTAGGCACATAATTGAACATCTTGACAAATTGGGACCTTAAGCTGCAGCAAACCTATTTCTCACTCTTAAATGTTAGTTTTTCATTTACAAGGCTCTCAAGCCATGCAGTTATAGAACAGTGACTCTTTTTTTTGTCTAAAACGGTGAGCTGCTTTGTATTCTCTTATCTAAGAAAGATAATACATTCACAGAACTCTGAGAGTTTCTCTGATAAGAAAACCATAGGAAATAGAAATGAATGGGGACGAAAATTCATAAGATTAAGTTACTCATATATATATTTTTTTTCTTTTTAAATGATTCATAGGACAAGTATGCAGGGAATCCCTGGATTTTCCAAATCCCTTGTTTGGGTGCATAACTAACACAATTTACTGTTTGATAGGCTTCTTTTGTGTCCATGCTTAGGTAGATAACCGTTGTCCTTCTATGGAAATAATACACTACATTGTGCAAATAATACCAGCAATGAGATTCCCTGTCTTCCAATAGCCAAGAATGTGGGTGTGGGGTAGACTATAAATTCCAGTATGGTTCCCCCATGTAATAAAATTTGCACAACGCCAAGGGCCAGTGGATCCCAGAATACATTAAAACACCGCTTGACGAAAACTCTCAGGAGACTTATAGGATTGATAGGTTGTTGTCATGTTTTCTTCACTTCTGGGGATAAATAACATGCATCCATTTGTCATTTTGTACGCTATTTACTCACCTGTAACAGAAACTCATTAAGAAGAGATGCTAATGTTACGGTTCAAAATGTGAGTTATTTTTGTCCCTCTCAACCTGTATTATTCTTAACTAAGTTATAACTCCACAGTCGGTCATTAGGTGCATGTGACTTAGTTGTAGAGAAATGGTAACTCTGGAAACTACGTTTGAATCTGGGAGAGAATGAATCTGGGAGAGAAATCAGCAGTGATGAAAGTCCAATAACATCTTATAAGAATTAATTATTAATGTGTTTTGTTAATCCACTCAGTCAGGCTCCACACACAGAAAAGCAGTTAAAAGCTGAGATTTGTTTACTTGTTTGGCTTGCATGTGTAAATCCCAGACACGTTGAGGAGAGTACATCTCCCCTGTTGACAACTTGGAATAAAACATCTCCTGAAAAAAGTTCTTACAGATTGTTTTCATAATGCATATAGACTCGTAGGACTGGAAGGGACCTAGAAAGGTCATCTTAGTCCTGCCCTGAGTGCAGGGGACTGGATATGTATTATCTAGACCAGGGGTCGGCAGCGTTTGGCACGTGGCTCGCCAGGGTAAGTACCCTGGCGGGCTGGGCCAGTTTATTTACCTGCTGACGCGGCAGGTTCGGCCGATCGCAGCCCCCACTCGCTGCAGTTTGCCGTCCCGGGCCAATTGGGGTGGCGGGAAGCGGCGCAGGTGAGGGATGTCCTGGCTGCGGCTTCCCGCCACCCCCATTGGCCCAGGATGGCAAACCACAGCCAGTGGGGGCTGCGATCGGCCAAACCTGCCGCGTCAGCAGGTAAATAAACTGGCCCGGCCCACCAGGGTGCTTACCCTGGCGAGCCGCGTGCCAAACGTTGCCGACCCCTGCTCTAGACCATCCCTGACAGGTGTTTGTCTGCATAGCTATTGAGCAGGAACTGTCATCTTTGTTGTTTGTACAGCACCTAGCACAGTGGGCCCTAGTCCCTGACTGGAGTTGCTGGGTATGACCGCAACACACACACTAAATAACTTATTCAATTAGTGGATTCTCAATGTTAACGATAATGAAAGAAAAAAAACTTGGGTATTTGTAAAGCACCCATCACTGTAGTATGTAGGCACTTGGATCAACCTTTTCAAACTTGGTTGTCTCAATTTAAGCACCTATATCCACAAATAGGGACCAAAATAAGCAGCTTCAGCACCTCTAAAAATGAGCACCTACAGCTCCCACTGACTGAAGTGACTATTGTTGGTTCAGAGAATCTCTGAAAATCAAACCAACTATTTAGGCACTAAAGTGGACCCTTAGGCTTCTATGAAAAGGGGTCTAAATCTAGGCATCGGTTTTAAATTGTTTTTTTAATTATTATTTATTTATTGCTATGGGCTGCCAGAGATATCTAAACATGGGTTCTTCCTCTTTGAGTCAACTTTCCCATAGGCCAATTCATTGGGACTAAGCGAGTTGGCAGTTTTGTTCTAGTGCTGTGCCTCAGTGAATCTAATATAGGTGTCCAGTGACTGTCAGATGCAGATCCTCTGATGGGATTACTTTATATGGTCCACAGAAACATACACTAGAAAAGTCTCACTGTGCTGTATCTTATAAAACGGACCACAGTAGAACCAATGGGCATTAATGAGTGATAGGCCTATAATTATAGATGAATTCTGAGGATTAGAAAGTAAGAAAAGAAACAGTTAATTGAAACAAACATTGCTTCTCACAAATTAATAACAGGTGTAGTATAATTTTGCTACATCATTATACACTACTGTCAGCACTGTTGCAGATATAGGAAAAGCACTGACACTTTACGGTAGCATATGAGACTTTACTGTAGTTCTTTGCTATTAAAATTCTAAGAACTAGAGCGAAACTACTGAGTGGTAGTTGGATTTTTGTTTGTGTTGATTAGTTATGGCCTGGGTTGGGCTAAACATTTTTGAGTGGTGGGGAGGGAATGACCCAAGTGTAACAGATACCTGTCACTTTTATTGCACAGAATCAACCCCAAGATTCTGGGGACAGCAAGTAAGATGATTCTTTGTGATTAGACCCTAACCATAAAAGATTCATTCTAGATAAGAGGTGTGTGTCTCTTTAAATTTTTCCCTCCTGCTGAAGGAGAGCCCTTTCAGCACTAGCAACTGGTTTGCATTTTCAAGACTATTTTCACAAGAAAATAAAGAGGAGGGGAGAAACACAGAAAAGTCTAGGAATATAGTTGGTCAAAATGGTGCTGGGAAATGTCTCAAATATTAATTTTACCTTTTGGGGGTGGGAAATGTGAAATTTCTACCAGTCATAGCTAGGAACTTGCTTGACACAAAAAGCTTTTTTTCTTCTGAGTGACTCCAAATCAGTGGGCTTTTTGGAATCATCAGTTCTAGTGTTCTGGGGGACTACCCAGGTAAGAATTAGTGAGGCTCTTCTGTAAGGAGTGGTTGGGTTCTGTGTAGAGGGGTTCCCAGATTCCAAACTGAACTGCGCAGCCTGCATCCCAGCTTCTTCAGGGCCCAAGGGTGTTTGGGTCTAGGGTTTTGACTCAGTCATAGATATGAGATTCATCGAAGATATCCACCAAGCATGAGGTGGTTTGGATCGGGGTTTAAGTCTAGCCCATCTCTGATTTTATTTATTTTTTAATACAGCATCTTTCATGCTCCTGGTGTTATCCCAAAGAACTTCTCAGTGTCTGGTAAAAAACTGACAGTGCAGGGATGTTGCAGGTGATTTTGGCAGCCATTGGTGATCATCTCATTAGTATTAGTAATAGCAATAGAAAACTTAGTGGGATATCAGTCTGCTAGTAGCTTTTTTTTTTTTCTCAGTAGGTTGACTGCTTTTATTTCTGATATTTCCCCCCTTACCCTGATCCTCCCTTGTTCATATTTTTCTAATCTTCCCAACCCCCCAGCAAAATATCAAATGCAATAAGAGTTTTTATCCCCTTGTTCTCACTGCCTGGGGACCTGCATATTTATTTAATGTGTACTTTTTAAGGCATGCAACTTGCTGACATCTTTCAAAGTCCGTAAGCATGTTTCTCTGGCACTGCCATCCTGAAGTGAAATAGACATCTTGCTGCAGGGGACACCTGTGGCTCTGAGTGACAGGCCTTAGCATTGTGATTAATCTGTCAAAAGTCTTTGGTGACTTGAAGGAATTTGGGACAAACACGATCAACACAGCCCCTCATCTGATATGGTGCAAGAAAAAGTCTCACGGACTGCAAAATTCCCTTTCATCTACTTTGCATTATTAGTCTAATGCACTCCTTGGAATCTTAACCTACAAGTCAGAGGGACTAGCTAACTTAGTTAAGGAAAGCAGAGGACACCTTGGCTGAGCTACAAACAGATACAGCCATTATTACTTGAAAAATGTCCAGAAGCTCACTGACCATTCAGGCTTAGTGTAAGCATGAAAATAGCCTGGAGTAAACAAAAAGGTAATCCAAATGTCGTTACAAAGTCAGTGCTCTGTCATTTAACAAACACAAGCATACAAAATAGTCATTCTATTTTTCAAAAAAGGAAGGGAAACAGCCATTATTGTCCTCTGAATTTTTAACTTGACTTATTCTGATGTCTTTTCATACTCTACTGAGACAACTTGAGTGGAAATTCCATTTATACATTTTTCACTTGCTCCCTGTTGGCAACTAGGTTTTAGAACAGAGCTGTTGGTCTAAATGCTGTTAGGGCTCTGGTAGCAATCAATAGAGAATATCTGAAGTGTCTCCCCCCCCCCCCCCCCCCCCTCAAGAGCAACCACATACTCCATCTGAATGACCTTTCTTTTATTAAGAGAACAAGAAAAAGTGATAGCAAAACCCCCATGAGAGAGCACTTCAATGCCCCTCTGCCATGTGCATTGGCCAAACTGGACAATCTCTACACAAGAATAAATGGACACAAATCAGACATCAAGAATTGTAACACTCAAAAACCAGTAGGAAAGCACTTCTATCTTCCTGGACACTCCATAACAGTCATAAGTCGCCATTCTTCAACAACAACAAAACCCTTCAAAAACAGACTTCAACGAGAAACTACAGAACTGGAATTAATTTTCAAACATGACACCATGGATTAGGCCTGAATAAAGACTGGTAGTGGCTGGGTCACTGCAAAAAATAATTTTCCCTCTGATATTCACCCCTTCTTGTCAACTGTTGAGAATGGGCCACATCCATCCTGATTGAATTGGCCTCATTAGCACTGACCCCCCAACTTGGTAAGGCAACTCCCATCTTTTCATGTGCTGTATATTTATACCTGCCTCTGTATTTTTCACTCCATGCATCTGATTAAGTGGGTTATATTCCATGAAACTTATGCCCAAATAAATTTTAGTCTCTAAGGTGCCACAAGGACTCCTCATGTTTTCACTTCATGTATGTGTCTCTCCAGCAAGGCCGCATCTGAGCGCACACAATGTCTGCCTGTCACTGCAGCCAGGAGAGAGGCTTCTTCCCATTTAAAGCTGCAGAATATAGAAAAATATCTAAGTCATTTCTTTGTCAAAATCCAAAAAGCCAGTAAGCCACTATCTTCTGTTTCCCCAAATTCCTCCTCAAAACACATCTCTGCTGAAAGCCAGAAGATTGCTATCTGACAACGGCTAGAGGGGTGGCAAGTCATGAATTTTGCTGCTGATTGGTTATGAATTGCGCGCAGAGCTAGCCTGCATTAAAGCATCCTATTATTGGTACCCCTCTTTACTCTCCCCACACTTATTCGTCACACTCACCATCTAAAAGACAAGATGTGACAGGGTAAGCTTCCTGGGGTAGGGGCTATCACTTACTATAGGTTTGTACCATGCCTATCACACTGGGACCTGACCTGGGAGAAGCCTCTAGAAACTATTAACAATAATTCTTAGTAACAAAAATAACCATTTATGCACATCAGAGATTTGATCAGAAATAGTGGACTTTCTACTGGAGAAATAACGAAGGAGAACTGGATCTTACAATTTGAAACCTTTCCAGTGGAATTGGGTGTCTGAGAGTTTGGGTTAACAAGGAAGCTTCTGGGAAAATACTTGAATGCATATCAGTATGCTGGCATGAAAACCTAAGCAACTTTTAAAGAAAAAATGAATGTCTCACTAGAAATAAAGCAGCAACATTTTTTTTTCCTGTAAAACTTTAAAAAGAAAATGAAATTTCTGGTAATCTTTTTGGAAAGAAGTCAAGCAAGGCTTTGATATCTGCAGATTTGCAGGGCTCTGTGCATAGAAGACTGTAGAACTTCCCTGAATTAATCCTTGTTTGAACTAGAGCAGATCTCTTAGGAAAAAAATCCAATCTTGATTTGTCAGTGATGGACAATCCACCACAACCCTTGGAAAGTTGTACTAATGACTGATTACCCGCCCTGTTAAAAATGTGTACCTCATTTCCAGTCTGTTTCTTCTCCAGAGAGAATTTAAAAAAAAATAACCTCGACACAGTAGGCCAGAGTATCTTTACAGAAGTGCCATTCATCAATACAGTAGATTTGAAATGACCCTGTAAATATTCAATAAATACCTTCTAACCGCTTCTTGGCAGCTTCTTGATCATTACTGTTGATGTTACCAAGTAGTTTAATGAGTGCAAGCTACATGATGATTAATCTGTAGAAATAAGGGTAAATATTGTAGGACTGAAGCCATTATGGGGAAAATTTTGGGCAGCAGCTGCATGGGTGTGTTAGGGCAGTCAGAGGGTATAAGGAGGAATCCCTGCCCACTGCACTGTGGCTGACCAGAATCTATGTAGGGGTGAATTGTCTGTTTCTTACTCATGCCTTCAGTGCAGCTCTCAGTCCCAGTCTCATTGCCCAACCAGAGCCACCTGTAAGCCATTGGGGAGGAGCAGAGTGAGAACAGGGCTGTCTGGGCATAGATTCAGGAACATACTGCATCTTCTCCAAGGCTGGCAGAGCCACTCAGTCAGAATTACACTTGGGGGTCCAGTGATGCCCTCTGCTTCCCCTCCAGAGCACAGGACAGTCTTGTCTCCTGTGGTTAATTACCACTTCAGTGGTAGCTTCTGTAGTCTTGCCTAAATGGTGGACATTGTCTGGCATACCAATCCAGAATAATGTCCCCACATGGACACTATTCCAGAATAAAAGTAATTTTTTTTTTATTATTATTGAAAACTACTCTGCTTTGTGAGCGGAGTCTTTTGTTCTAGAATAAAGATTCCAGAATCGTGTCCACATTTCCCAGTGTAGACAAGCCCCTATCTTTAGAGCTGTTACATGGTTGGGTGTTCCTAGTAAAACAATGCAAAGTTGTAATCCTATTAAGAGGCATATTGTGGTGATAAGATTCCTTTTGAGGAGCATGCAAGGTATAGTACAGATTGTCTGCATTTAATTAACTACTTTAGTGTTGCTTAACTTACTTGCTATGTAGGGCAATATAAACCTTCAATGCTGCCCCATTGCATGGCACAATGTTCCAGCAAATATTCCATTACACAGTTTAGATGGTTTTGTGCTTAAGTCACTGCACCCAAGGCTGCAGAAATTTGGCTCTGTTCCTAAATCAAGCATAGACTTCCTGTGTGAGCTTGGGAAAGCCACAGTTCCAGTCAAACTTCCCACCTCATAGGAGTGTTAAGAGAATAAACGTAATGTTTTTATGTGGTGTTCAGACACTGATGATGGCAGTCATGTAAGTGCATTGATGCACAGGATGCTGCTGCATTCAGCTATCACCCAGAGGCTATGTCTACACTGCAGCTAGGAGTGTGCTTCCCGGAGTGGGTCGACAGACCCATGCTAGCTCTGCTGCACCCCTCCACCAGGTATGTACTCGGGTGGCTAGAACTTGCCATCTGTGCTACCCCAGCTACACTGGTATTTTTTAGAGCACAAGCTGGAGTGGAGCTAGTGCATGCCTATTTATGCATGCTGGGAAACGTGCTTCCAGCTGGAATGTAGACCTACCCTGAGGCTGCAGCACGGAGCTGATATAAACGGGTTAAACCCAAGCCTCTAATTTTTCGCCACTGACATTGTAACTATATTCCAACCATAGTTGGAGTCCAGGGCTCAGTGTAGTATGTTTTTAGTTGTTGACATCACATTAGTAGCATTAATCTCTTCTTATTACAGTGATTGTTATTTCTCTTGTACCTACAATTTGAAATGAAATATCCATCCTGGAATTGTTTGGTCCTGTTCCCCTTCTTCCCTGTCCACTCTAACCTGTCCTGGTTCTGTCTCTTCCCTATTCCTGGCTTCTTGTCCCTGCTCTCTAAAAGTCATTAATCAAAATACTTGTAAACAAAATTACCCTGCTTTCTTAAATTCACCCAGTCTCTTTTTGCTGTGCCAATTCTTCCTTCCGCAGCCTATGTCCTATTCTCCCTCATTCCTAGTTCATCTCTTGCCCCTGCCACTAGCTCCTCATCCAGTCTTGGGGTACATCTACACTACAGCGGGGAGTCGATTTAAGATACGCAAATTCAGCTACGTGAATAGCGTAGCTGAATTCGACGTATTACAGCCGACTTACCCCGTTGTGAGGACGGCGGCAAAATCGACTTCTGCCGCTTTTTGTCGGCGGCGCTTACTACCACCTCCGCTGGTGGAGTTAGAGCGCCGATTCGGGGATCGATTGTCACGTCCCGACGGGACGCGATAAATCGATCCCCGAGAGGTCGATTTCTACCCGCCGATTCAGGCGGGTAGTATAGACCAGGCCTTAGTGTCTTCCCTCCCCACCCCCCAGCCAACCAGATCCCTGTCTTCCCCCACCCTATCTCTCCGTCCCAGTCTCATTGCCCGATCAGTGCCACATATGATAATCTGACTGTGTGTACTCTCTCTCTCTCTCTCTCTCTCTCTCATGGAATGGCGCAATAGGTTATGTTGCAGCAATAGAATATAACCCCATAACTTGTGGTATGCTTATAAGTTGAAAGTTGATTGATTTCAGTGAATCTTATTACACACTGCATTCTTAATATGTTGTATTCCGAGAAAGTTCATTGATCTGTTATAGACATGTATATGTATTTTAAAGAAAAGGCAAATCTTAGCCCCTTTTCCTTTAGCTTTTCAGTGCCATTTCAAGTATAGGTATGGGCTGGAAATTTCATTTACTTCCTTGATTTTAAGAATTGAAAGTGCTTTCCTAGTACTTAAGAAAGGTGAATGGATGAGTGAGGTGACTGAAGCTCAGTGTGGACAAGATGAAAAGAAGTGAGGGAAGAATGGTCCAGTGGTTAGGGCATTAGCTTGAGATTTGGAAACCCAGGTTTAATTTCCTACTCTGCCATAGACTTCCTGCATGGCCTTGGACAGGTAACTTATCCTCTTTGCCTTACTGCCATATCTAAAATGGGGACAACAGCATTTCCCTACCTCACAGGGATGTTGAGGATAAAAAGTCTTGATCATGAGGCACTAAGATACTACAGTAATAGGGTCCACATAAGCACTGAAGATAGCGCTTCAGGGGAGGTGCCTGGTTGGGGTTTCAGTTTCTGAATGTTGGTATTTTTGGAGATTCAGCTTTTATATTTTATTTTGCCCTTTATTCTTATGATCATACTGCATAGCCCTTCTTGCGGGTTCCATTACATCAGATATAAAAAAGCCACTGAATCCTAGATTGTGATCTCTATGGAACAGGTCCTGTCTTTGTATGCTTGACTTCACAGCACCCAGTACAAGGGGACTTGGGATCACAAGTGCTACTTCAGTAGAGATGATGATGATGATGATATCTATTGAACCACTCCTATTGAAGTAGATCTTGCCCTGGGGCAGAGGTTGTAGAATGCCTCCTCTTCCCCTCACCCCCATGTAAGGACGGAAACCTGATATGCCACAGGGAATGTTAGGAACAGGGCATGGCTACTATACCAACCCATGCACTTTAGCCTCAAGGGGGAGTGGTCTCACAGACGGGCACATGCATAACCCTCAACCCAAGTCATGCATAAGTTGCAGTCAGCAGCATGGCTCTCATGCAGGACATGTGCCTGATACCCTTCACTCTCTATCCTGGCATAGACCCCTAAAGTAAAGACAGCATTATGCTCATAAATCAGAAATTAACCTCACAATAAGGACAGAATTCTCAAGTACTCCTGCCATTTTTACAGACACATAACTTTTACCTGACAGACTTTTACCAGTAACCATTGTTAAATGTGTTTTTTTTTTTTTTTTTTAATGAAGGCTGATGCCTAGTATTGCCAGATCAAGATTGTTGTCATGAAAATCCTTGAAGTCCTAGCTGTGGATGACTTTATCAGAAGTCTCCCCTCTACTGTTTAACAAGTGCCATGGTTACAAGCCTCGCTAGACTGATGATATTCACATGCAGGAAACAATGCAAGGAAAACAGGATTTGCATGGCTCCGGCTGTGCTGCCCCAAGAATTCCAGGAAGTGATTGTACTTTAAAAAACCGTCTGTGCGCTGCTAGATTGTCTATAGCTTTTAAGGTCAAGTCATATCACCCTGTGTTTGAAATGCCTTTTGTAATAATGAAGACTGTTTATGAACCAGAGTACAGGCTGTATTGTTTACCCTTAGGTTTGGTTTAAAGGTGCTATATTTCAGCCTGTTTTTCAGGATGGCACAAGGAATCTATCATGGGCTTCTTGGCATCTGTTTAGGATCAGTTCAAAGGAGGAATGTCCATGTCAATTGAAATATCTCCATGCATGAAGAAAGTCACGCAGCAAGCATGGCCACTGGGCATGAGAAGCCGATGGAAGTGCAGAAGGAAAATCTCTAATGCATGTCATGTTTGTATTATTACTTTCCAGAGCTTCCTGCAGTAGCTAAGCTGTCTCCTCAAAGAGGGGTGAGGTGCTGCCTCAAAACCTCTTTCCACTCCTTTCCTCAAGTTTGAAAGCAGCAGTTACTTTTTTTTTTTTTTTTAACCATGTGGGACAACAATGGCGTCTGCCTATTAGTAAGAGTGCTGGGAAGCAGCCATAAATTCAAGGTCCCCTCTTTGCCGACTCCCTGATTCTTTAATAATAGCAAGGGCTGGTTGGTGCCAGCCTGGGTCTATGAAACCGTGGTCAAAACAATAGATTTCTAAACCTGATGCATGTCACAAAAATGCTCAAACACTATTTCCAGTGCCAGGCACAGTTTTAACAGTACCTAGGCTAATGATCATGGTATAAAGGCTCCAGCAACTAATTTAGGCAGCTCAGACTTGAAAGTGACAGAGGAAGATTTTTCTGCAAGCCTCTGACTTCGTGTTCTACTTGAAGTCTACATACACTTGTTCACAGAAATTGATGTTAGCCCCAATTTTCCTCAAAGTGGCTATAGCAAACATTGCTGTCTGGAAGTAGGTTGCCTATGCAACCTGCCAATTACTGACAAAGCACTAGGTTTAAAATGTACCAGAACTTCTCGTGCTAAAGAGGAACAGTCTTTGTAACCTGTTAGCTGCCATTCTAAGCACTCTTATGATTACAAGAGCATTTGTGCTCCGAAATAATTTTGATGTAACTGATGGTAGGTAATGTCTAGGTGTCAAATATGTGACAGTCAACTAGCAGCTGGAAGACAAATAGTGGTAATGAAATGTTTGGCTTGAGGAATGAGGCTTTAATTATCAGAACACAATGAAAACTGCCAAAGCCGATAAATACATGACAAAGGTACTGGAAGAACACTGCAGTCAGTGAAGATCAGTAATCACAGGTGCAGGAACTAGGGGTGCAGTAGCACCCCCTGGCTTGAAGTGGTTTCCATTGAAGTGGTATACAGGGTTTGCAGTTTGCTTCAATGGCTCTCGGTACCACCCACTATTTCGTTCCAGCTCCCCTGTCAACAGTCATGTTCCTTAAAAAGAAAGGTGACACCAACATGTGGTGGTCAGTTAACATCAAATAGTCACAAAGGACCAAGAAGTCAAGTGTGTGTCGCATCAAACAACCCCATGAGATTGGAATCAGGATCTGAATTCAAACATTTGGAGGGGTAGTTTCCATTAGAACAAGTGTTCTGTTTTCAGATGCGTGCCCAAGCTGTGAATGCACACAGTCCTGACTCAGAGCACTCCATCTCTAACCATGGAGGAGAGGACCTCCCCATAGTCTCTGGGGAGAAAGGCAAAAGAGGAAACCCTATTCCCATTCGAAAGATATGGTGGAGCCTCACTACTAAACTGGTTGCAGCTCTACTGCCAGTCCTCCTGCCTGACCTGTTAAGTGCTATGGGAATGTATCTTGACCTCAGGGAGTGCCAAACAGTATGAAGAAAAATTTGCCCAGGTAGGGAATATCCTGCTAGATAGCCAGTATCAGACAATCTTCAAGGGTAGCTGGAAATAGAACATGTTCACTCCGGAGGTAATGGAAGAATGGGTAACTAGAGTATAGTGATGGGGAGGGAAAGAGGTTACAACAAAGTGAGCGCTGTGTGTGCACAGAATAAACAAATCTCCGATGTCAAGAGGGTGAGGGTGAGACTGTTGCTTATTATGCAAAACTTTCTCACCTTACTGTTGCTTGGTTCTCCCAGTCATCCACCTACCCATTTGTCCTTTTCATCCACTTGTTATGTCCTTGTCATAAATTTAGATTGTGATCAATTTGAGGTAGGGGTTGTCTTTGTATTCATGTCTGTATAGCACTGCACATTGTGGGGCTTTTGCTCCATGAGTCGGGCTTCTAAACATTACTGTAATACAAGTAATAGCAACAGCCACCTAAAAAATCACATACGTGAAGAGGTGATTTTCTTTGCTGCTGTTAGTCCTGGAACAATTTGAAAGAACCCTTAAATTACCTTTGAAAAGAGTGAGTGCACCTCCTTGACAGAGCAAAGCAGATAACACCAATCAAATCCTTTTTCCATCACAAGAAGGAGATTGTGGATCAAGGAAATCTGTCTAATAACCCAGTTGGGGTATTATTTTCAAAGTATTTTGTTCTTTTATACCTTTATGGAAGTTACAAAACATTTTCAAAGTAGAATACAGTTCAAGATCTTTCTGAAAGCCTGCAAATATAGGAGATTACAGATGAAAGTACTGCAACAACCAAGATCACAATGAGGAAGTTGAGGATATCTTTGAGGGGTGTTTGTTAATGGACATAGTGGGGTAGAGAGGAATTCCAGGTTGCTGGGTGATATTCATCAACTAGCTGCAGATGGCGGAGCACTGCGTCAGGGCACAAGAAATGAGCTCTGACTGGTGGGATCCCATGGTTATGCAGGTTAGGGATGATGAGCAGTGGCTGCAGAACTTTCAGATGTAAAAGGCCAGGTTCCTGCATCTGTGTGCAGAGCTCACCCTAGCCCTTCAGCACAGACACCAGAATGAGAGCTGCATTGGCAGTGAAGAAGTGAGTGGCGAACATGCTCTGGGAGCTTGTCACTCTAGATTACTACTGGTCAGTGGGAAGTCATTTTGGAATTGGCAAATCCATAGTGGGGTCATTGTCATGCAAGTGTATAGAGCCATAACTCTACAGGGCTGTAACTTTCTTGGCAAAGTGCATGAAATAGTGTGGGTTGATTTGCAGCAATGGGGTTGCAAGGCTGGGTGGTGGTGGGAGGGGAGTGATGGCATGCATCTCTATTTTGGCACCTGTCCACCTTGCTATTGAGGTCATCAACAGAAAGGAACACTTTTTCCCGCAGTTATGCAAGTTCTCGTGGATCACCAGTGATGCTTCACTGATATCAGTGTAGGTTGGTTAGGGAAGGGGCATGACGCCTGTATCTTTAAGAACACGGGACTGTCCAGAAAACTGTAGGCAGGGACACTTTCCCAAGTGACTGATTACCATTGGTAATGTAGAAATGCCAGTAGTGATTCTGGAGGACCCAGCCTATCTTTTGCTCCTCTGGCTCATGAAACGGTACACTGGCCACCTCCACAGCAAAAGAGAAAGATTCAACTATTGCTTGATAGGTGCAGAATGACAGTGGAATGTGCTTTGGATAGATTGGAATGACACTGGCAGCATTTATTCTCTAGATTGGATTTGAGTGGGGGGGAAAAATCCCAATGTGCCTATTGAGTCCTGCATAAGATCTGTGAGGCAAAGAAGGAAAAGCTGCTGCCAGTGTGGAGGGGGGAGATGGAGCAGCTGTCTACTGAATTTGAATAGCCAGACACCAGGGCAACTAGAAGAGCCCACTGTGGAGCTATGCATTTGAGGGATATTTTAAAGGTTTGTTTTCACAGGCATCCATAGTGTTCTCTCTTGCTGTATTGAGATAGTGTCTGTCCTGTGTCATTTCAATTATATATTTTTTTGGAGGGGTTGCCTGTTGGTATCTATTTTGGGCCCGCTGAAAATGATATAAATACTGCCAGGCCTGGGGCTTTGCCTTCTGCTATGAATTGTGTGGTGCTTGCTGTGTGTTTGTGTTTTCCTAACTCGGTGAATTCTGTGGCGTGTGTTCATAAGCACTGTTTCAGTTCTTGACTGCTGACAAATATTGTGAATGAACAAAAATTCTTTTATTATCCAAAAATAAAACTTTACTGAGTGCAAAAAGACCAGTACACAAAATCACTGTAAACCAACACGTACAATGTTCTATGAACTACCTCAAATGCTCAACATTTTAAAAATGCAGGGTTTTGAGCAAGAAGTGCATTTTGCAAGACGATCTATGAAAAATCTTCAGGTCTCCAACGTTTCAGGGAGAGTGATATTCTGATAATATAAAAATTGCACAAAAGAAACTGACAAAAAATTGTGCAGGAAACTTTTGACTAGTTTGGCTCGGTGCTAAGTAACAGCAGCTTTTGTAAACTTTGCTTAACATGTGATCAAGAGTAACCTCTAGCATGTTATGCATCCTTCGACCCAGATTACATGACTGGGGCTAGGAAATAAAGTTTGAGGTCAAGATTTGAATAAAATGGTTGCCTGAAGTTTCTTCCTAAATCCCATTGACTTCAGTGGGAGCTGCTGGCTGCTTGGCACTTTTGAAAATCAGACTACTTATTTAAATGCCTAATTATGGATTTAGGCACCTAGGTTTGAAAATCTTTAGTTTTCTTACCAGCGCTCAGGAGAACTCACCTGAAATTTCCTTTTAAGATATAAAATCCTTATGGGTTACTATTGTCTATGTTTCAATCTGTTGGGGAAAGTCATATCTAACAATTTATTGCTCCTATCTTTTTAATATTCTTATTAATTATTCTGTACAATGCACTTTTCCACTATATGACATCCCAGTAACCTTGGCTATAACTTATGTAATTCAATCCACATATTAAGCCTCTGGGGAAGTATGAAACTCAGTATTGTCAAGCCCCTCAAACATGAGGTTGTCTTAAAAATCATGACTTTTCTTTTTTAAAAAGATGTACTTTTTATTTGCCTTTTGGATTTTGAATGTTTAGGATGCACTCAGGTCACCCTTCTCTGTACCAAAAGCTTTTTTACACTTGAAAAAAAGAAAGCGGAGTCTCATTATCAGAAGACGCCAGGAACAGGGGATTTAGGTAAATCAGCAACTATTGCCAAACTCACAATAAAATCACGAGAGTTGGCAACACATCAGTCTTCTTGGAAAAAAGTTCAAACCAAGTTCTAACTGAGGGACATGCTCTAGAGTTTAATATTTGTATTTAGGCTGTTCTGTGAGGTAACTGAAAATGGCTCCTCAGCCCAATGATGTGGGGGAGGAGTCCATTTCTGAGCTAGTAGGAATGAAAGTGCTTTCCTTGGGCTTTTATGTGAAAAGTTTGCCCAAGCAGTCATCATCAAAATAAATAAATAAAAACAAACCAACTACTATCAAACAAATAATTGATAAAATATGCAGTGTTGTTGTAGCTGTGTCAGTCCCAGGATATTAGAGACAAGGTGGGTGAGGTAATATCTTTTATTGGGCCAACTTTTGTTGGTGAGAGAGACATGCTTTCGAGCCACACAGAGCTGCTCTTCAGGTCTGGGAAAGCTACTCCAAGCAAAATGCAAGGTGGAACAGATTATAAGGGACTATTCAAGGTATAGTGGCCTGTTAACATCTCTGTAGTCATAGGACAAAAAGAGGGGGTTAGTGACCTACAGATT
This sequence comes from Trachemys scripta elegans, assembly GCF_013100865.1. Classification (NCBI taxonomy): domain Eukaryota; kingdom Metazoa; phylum Chordata; order Testudines; family Emydidae; genus Trachemys; species Trachemys scripta. The sequence goes on from NC_048299.1 coordinate 172,726,823, forward strand.
GTCGTAATAAGCCATAAATCCAGTGTTTCTGTTCAGTCCATGATTTTTAGTGTCTAGCAGAGTCAAAAGACAAGACTGGAAGCTTAAATTCATTAAAGTGTTCTGCGGGTTTCCTTTGAGGACAAGGACTGATAGGTCAGATACAGAGTGATTGCTTTGTGAAAAATGTTCACCTGCAAGTGATAGGGTGTTTGTCTTTTATCATTTTCCTTTGAGCTCATTCAAGAGCATAGTGATTGTCTGGTTTCATCCACATAGTTGTTGGGGCATTTAGTGCACTGGATGAGGTACACCACATGTTGTGATAGGCATATGGAGGATCTTGAAAGGTGTTGTGTGGGGTATTGACCATTGTAGCAGTGGAGATATATCTGCAGGTTTTGCATCACCTGTTCTAGTAGGGTCTGGTGCCGCTTTGATTTGGGTAGCTTGCTTCTGATGAGCTTGGAGAGGTTGCGGGGGTGTTTGAAGACCAGCAGTGGGGGTTCAGGAAAGATTTATTTCAGGATGGGATCCCCATCGAGTATGACGAGTCTGTAGTTGTTTGATATCCCCTATGGATAGGTGGGGTGATAGGTGACAACTGGGGGGAGGAAGGGAGATTCTGTATTGAAGCAGGTTCTCTTGTGGTATTTGGGTGCCCCATTCCATGATGTGATCTACTTCTCTGGAGTTTCCTTGTTTGGTGAAGATGGTTTTAAGTGTGTTAAGGTGTATATACTGGACTTTGTCCTCGGAGCATATTCTATGGTATCTGAATGCCTGCCTCCAGATTTCTTGATGTGTTTGGCATGGTTACTGGATCTGCGAAGGTAGGTGTGGTGATCCATGGTTTTTTTTGTATATGGTTATCTGTAGGGTTCCATTTCAGAAGATTGTGGTGTCCAGGAAGTTGATGCTAGTGTGGGAGTGTTCTAGAGAGAGTTTAATGGGGCGGGGGGATTGAAGTTGTGGTGGAAATCTATGACAGAGTTTAGGTCACCTGGCCAGAGGATGAAAATATTGCTGCAGCTCGAGTAGATCATTGGTTTTGTGGTGCATTTGTCCAGAAATTCTTCTTTGAGGCAGCCCATGAAGAGGTTGGCATACTGGGGAGCTATTCAGTACACATAGCTCTTTCCATCGTTTTGGACAAAGTATTTGTTGTTGAATGTTAATTTGTTATGGGTGAGGATGAAATGGATGAGTTTGGCAATGTGTTTGGGGTGGCTATCTGAGGGTTCTCCATTATCTTGTAAATATTTGAGGCAGGCAGCCATGTCATCATTGTGAGGGATGTTGGTGTATAGGGAAGTGGTGAGGATGGTGTTCTGAGGAATGTGTCTAATATTGTGGAGTTTGTGGAGGAAGTCAGCTGTGTCGCAGAGGAATCTGGACCTTTGTGTATTGAGTGTTTGGAGGATGATTTCTCTGAATCCTGATATTCCTTTGGTAAGAGTGCCATGGTCAGATATGATGGGTCTGCCTGGGTTCCCTTGTTTGTGTATCTTGGCTAGCACATAGAAGGTCCCTGGGGTGAGTTAGCGGGGGATAAATTTGTACAGTTTCTCTTGGAGTTGTTTGGGGAAGGATTTGATGATATCTTTAAGTTCCTGGGTAAATTGTGGTGTTGGGTCATCTTTGAGTATCTTATAGTAGATGATATTGGAGAGTTATTGGTTGGCCTTGTTAATGTAGTCATCCGCAGTTGACGACTACAATGGTGCTCCATTTGTCGGCTGGTTTGATCGCCATCTCTGGTGTTTAGATTTCAGGGACTGTGTGGCTGTCCTCTCAGCGATGGAGAGAGATATGTTGGATGTGATGTTTGTTAAGCATTTTGATTGCTTCAGGGGAAAAAAAAAAGGAATGCAATGTAATGATCAGGGTGGTTTCATCTGCTCTGTGGTATCCAGTCAGATGGGCTTTTTTTTTTTCTTATGATTCTCAGTGGGGATGTACTAAAGTAGGCATTTACATAACTCTCCAACATGAAAGATGCCTGGGGAAGTTCTATTATATGCATTTCTCCCCCCCACCCTTACTCAGGGCTTGTCTACATTGGCAATTAACAGCCCTGCAACTTGTGTGTGTGTGTGTGTGTGTGTGTGTGTGTGTGTGTGTGTGTGTGAGAGAGAGAGAGAGAGAGAAAACCCCCCTGAGCACAGCAAGGTGCAGTGCTGTAAAGCACTAGTGTAGACCGTGCCCCAGCGCCGGGAGCTGCGCCCCTCATGGAGGTGGGTTTTTTAGAGCTGCACCATGATCACACAAGCCACATTAAAGCACTGCTACAGCAGCACTTTAGTGTTGCCAGTGTAGATTAGCCCTCAGTGTGTGGACTATTTTAAATAGAATTTCAAAGCTTAAAATCCTGCACCACCACTACACATCCACCTGGCTTAAAGAGAAAACCCCAGAAGTATGTTTGTTGACAGGCTCATAACTGCTGATTTAATGCTGCTATTTATGCCTCTTTCTTGCTGTCCTCAGAAGCTCTGACCACATGAATCCATGTCCATTTAAGATACATCTCAAGTGTTTTAATCAAGGACAACAAAGGTAAACGAGGCCAGAATTTCTCTTGCAGGTACTGTTTGGTTGAAGATTAGGTAGGCTGGGGAAAAGTGCCATTTCTGCTAGGACGCCTTAATAAAGGATGGCAGCTTCTTATCGTTTCTCATCACCCAGTGGAGGCCTCTTAATTCCTGTTGTTTCTCAACATACATGCTCTAAGATTTTGCCAGTTAACAGCGGTATAACTTGTGGCATTTCCCCCCTTTTTGTTTGCTTTATCTGCCTTTTGAGCTTTTATTAATAAAAGGGAAGGCAAACTATTTTTAGGTCTCACATAGTTTTACAATGTAAGTAAAAATAAACTAAGTCTGGATGGAAGAATAAGCTGCAAATGATATTGGGTTAGAACAATGTGAAATGTGTTAATTTTCAAGGGGGATGGGTTTTATTCAAAATCATGTTCTATGCAGCACATGTAGACTTAAATATGTTGCAAGACACACCCTCCTTCTCTGCCATCAACCCCACCTCCCCTCCTTGTGGTAGAGTTGTACTGAAATCTTAAGAAAATGTGGAATGATGTGATTATAATTAATTACAAAATTATCTGGCAACCTATGCAGCTTCTAAATGGGAGCTCTGGAGGGCAGGCTGCAGCAAAAAGACCTGAAGCCATGTTTTTGAGGGTAGTGAGGGCCGGTAAGCAGAAGTTTTCAGAAGAGAAGGCGACTGCCTTAGACAGTTTCTAGACAAGAAATGTAAGTCAACCTTGTAAGACAGCCAACAGCTGATAGGGTGATGCAGTGTCTGTGTTGACACTGCATCACTTACAACTACATTGACATAATCCTTATGCATCCCGTGGAGGTGGAGTTATTATGTCGGTGTAATAGGGCATTTACATAGGTGGGAGGAAGGCAGGCTATAGTGTTGACGCTAAGGGTGGTCCACACTAACCCCCCAGTTTGAACTAAGATACGCAACTTCAGCTATGTGAATAACGTAGCTGAAGTCGAAGTATCTTAGTTCAAACTACAAGGTACTTACCGCAGGTCCACACGTGGCAGGCAGGCTTCCCCGTCGACTCCGCGTACTCCTCTCATGGAGCAGGAGTACTGGTGTCAAATCGATCCCAGAAGTGCTCGCCGTCATTGCGTCTAGACAAGACGCGATAAATCGATCCCAGAAGATTGATTGCTTACCGCCGAACCCGGAGGTAAGTATAGACGTACCCTAACATAATTAGGTTGACATAAGGCATCTTATGTCGACGTAACTGTGTAGTAGGGACCAGCCCTAAGCTGATCTGATCCAAAGCCCGTTAAAGCAAATGGAAGGTTTCTTATTGCAGCATAGACATACCCTTAGAGACCCACAGCATGGCTGTGGCTGGCCCAGGTCAGCTGACTCAGGCTGCATGGCTATAAAATTGCCGTGTAGACGTTTGAGCTTGGGCTGGAGCCCTGGATCTGAGACTCTGCAATGGGGAGGTTCTTAGAGCCCAGGCTCCAGCCCAAGTCTGAACATCTACACTGCTATTTTTAGCCCCACAGTCTGAGACACAGGAACCCAAGTCAGCTGGTCCAGGCTTGGAGACTCAGTGCCACGGGTTTTATTTAATCACAGTGTAGATGTACTCATTAATTTCAATGGTTTTTGCATTACAGCCACAGAAAGGAGCTCCACTCCTATGGGGTTTAGGAGCGTCTTATGGCAGGCAACTCCTTTAGGCAGTATTGAGGGCAGAATGAAGGATGCAAAAGAATCAAGAACTAGTGAAGCATGGTGGAGAATTGAGGAAGCATCAAGGAAGGTAACCAGTTCCAATATGAAGCAAAACACAAAGTACTTTGAGTGCAAAGCTCCAACAAAGTCACGTTCTGAAGCCTTTAAATACACCAACTTCAGTTTCTGCTTAGACTTATTCAATCCTTCAGAATACTCATTTATAGCAAGTGCTTGCTCACCACTTGAGCTAGTACTTTGTCTTCATGCTCTCACTGCTATGCTAAGAACTGACATTTTGATTTGGATGGAGCTGGTGTGAAATCCTACATTACGATGTAAGATGTTCATTCCTTTCGCTGGTCAGTGTCTAGGATAGTTCTAGCCCTGGACTTGCTATTCTGAGTCAATGGAGGGGAGCTGGAAACTGTAGCACTGCCAGCAAGTACCAAAGATTTCTTGTAGAGCAAATGTGGCAGGGCAGTAATGGGGCTTTTGCTCTCTCCTCCATCCAAATCAGCCGCATGGGGGGGAATTGGAGGAGAGCACATTATAAAAGGAAGTTGCAGATGCCCCCAACATGCCCCCTAGTATTCCCTCAACTCTTATGCCTGGCTTGAGTACAATAGCTCGTGTAACTACGGGTGGCATGCAGCCACTCCTCACGCTCCCCATCAATTGCACAGACGTTGGCTTAGAACCACAATACAGCCCTTAGTTTTCCCATTACAGTCTTGGACTTTAAGAGGTGTCCATATTTTGATAACCAGTTATGGATGTTTTTTATTCCTGAGTAAATTTGCCTAAACTCTCTCTTTGTGCCCCATTCTCTACAAGTATATGGAGTTTGTTTGCACTAATGTTAGGAAAAATAAGAGAATTGCATTGTCCCAGTTTTCAGGGATGAAATTCAGACCAGTGAGGGGTTGTCACTAATTGCCCTGCAATCCTGGGTGCCTTACAGTCCTTTGCTACTTTTAACTCCCTGCCTGAGACATTCACATTCTGCAACAACCATGCAGCTCACACCCTGAATATCTGTATATGCTGGAGTAGGTCTGCAGCTAACTCTGACCCCAGCAGCCTGCCAGCAACACACCAGTCTCTACCAGCCTTGGTTACAACCAACAAGGTGACCCCCAACATACTCCCAGTCCCAAATTTCCTCAAACTGCATGCTCTGCGATATGTAGCCTTCTCCTAGACAGTTCAGAGAAATAATAAGATTCAATTGTTCTCTAAAGGCACACAAGCACATCAGAGCTTAAGTTAACTGAGCTTCTCCTGTTGGTGTAGGTACTCTATCTCCCCGAGAGGTGGTAGCTACGTCAATGGGAAAAGCACTTCTGTCAACATAGTGCTGTCTATCCTGGGGGTTAGGATGGTATAACTGCATCGCTCAGGGGTATGGATTTTCCCATGTAGTTATACCCACATAAGCTGGTAGTGTAGACCAATGCTTTGCTTCATGTGGCAGAATGATCTCATGCTGTTCTTCCCTTCTCTGTGAACTTTCCGTCCCCTTCCTGATTTCTATGTAAATGGGGTTTCCGTTGGTTTTTTTGTTTGTTTGTTTGGTCACATCTTGCTTAATCTCATTGGAAACTGGTAACTAGCTGCCTTTTCTCCTGTCTGGGAGGGAACCTATTTCTCCCTTTGTTTGGACACAGACTGTAAAGTTCAATATCAATGAGTATCAATAGTTCGTGTTAGTGTTTACATACATTTTTACTCTATTAATCAACATTGTATCCTAGGCTCTCATAAAAGACAACACTGTGCACTTTTTATACTACAGTAATATTGTATACAATCAGTTGAAGTTCAACCCCTCGTCTTTATAGACCAGTAAACCTTTTTTTTGTGTGTGTGTGTGTGTGTGTGTGTGTTTGACCCAGAACCAAGCTTCCCTCTCCTGCTGGGTGCAGAGGCCATACTGTCTCCTCCCCCACTTGTTAGCTTGACAGCTCTGTTTACCTGATATGTAAAAATGGATCTTCATTGTCTCTGCCTGAAGACCAGGCTGGTCAGAGAACTGAATACAAACTCCTTTCTCTAAGACAGACTGCTTATACATTGCTTGCCAAACACATTTTAAGAATATAATTCTAGTGTACAATCATAACTTTTGTACACACTCTGTGCATACATCATGTAAAATATGATCAGTGAGTTATTAGTTTTTCAAATGATACCTCAAAGGCATATTTTGTACAAAGATTAATACCGTAGGGTAGAGGGTATGCTTAGGGTCACTGGCAGTACAATAAATTCAGCTATTCAGTAAACCATTTAAAAACCATGCACCTCAAAAATTACCTAATGTTCCCATCAGGCAGCTCACAGAATAAATTTAAATATAACTTTAAGTAACAAACAATTTGTATTGCTACAGAAAGCTCCCCAATAGCATTTCAGACTTAACAAAGAAAAGTTCACAATATCTGAGACATTATAGAATTTCAGATGGTTCTGCAATTTATCAATCCTTGGAAGGTAGTCCTGAGGCATACTTCTGCTCTACTCTGCGCTGGTTAGGCTTCAGCTGGAGTATTGTGTCCAGTTCTGGGCACCACATTTCAAGAAAGATGTGAAGAAATTGGAGAGGGTCCAGAGAAGAGCAACTAGAATGATTAAAGGTCTAGAGAACATGAAGGAAGGCTGAAAGAATTGGGTTTCTTTAGTTTGGAAAAGAGAAGACTGAGAGGGGACATGATAGCAGTTTTCAGGTATCTAAAAGGGTGTCATAAGGAGGTGGGAGAAAACTTGTTCATCTTGCCTCTAAGGATAGAACAAGAAGCAATGGGCTTAAACTGCAGCGAGGGAGGTTTAGGTTGGACATTAGGAAAAAGTTCCTAACTGTCAGGGTGGTTAAACATTGGAATAAACTGCCCAGGGAGGTTGTGGAATCTCCATCTCTGGAGATATTTAAGAGTAGGTTAGATAAGTGTCTATCAGGGATGGTCTAGACAGTACTTGGTCCTGCCATGAGGGCAGGGGACTGGACTCTATGACCTCTCGAGGTCCCTTCCAGTCCTTGAATCTATGAAATATCAAAGAAACTACAGCGTAAATAGACACTTTACAATATAAATAGATGCGCACAAAAAGGGGGTGACTTTGGTGCCTTGAGCATTTCTGTCTACATTGTCCCCATTTGTCTTGGTTTCATTGTTGTTCTTCTTCCTTGTAGACATTGCTACTGTAGGATCTAAAAGTTTTTCTTCCACTGTGGGATTCCTCCCCCCTCCTTCCCCCCAGCCATACCAGTCCAAGCCCTAGTGTAGATGCACTTGCATGCACATAAAAGTGCTTTTGCCAGTATTTATGTGCCTCAGGGAAATTGATCTAAATTATGCTGGAATAAGATGCCTCCACTAAGAGGGTTTGCTGGATAGGTTTTGCTGGCATAACTATCTAGTAGGTAAGGTTTAAATCCCAAGACGATTAAAACAGCCAGAATGTCCTCCAGCCAGTTAAGTACCTACAGCTGCATCCTGAGAGTCTCAGGATTCCAATTCTGGTTTTGACACTGACTTTGTATGTGGCTGTGGGCAAGTCATGTGACACCTGAGTGTCTCTGTATCAGTATGTTTGTACAGTGCTATATATAAGTGCAAACTTTTATGCGCAGACAGTAGCAGAGATGAGAACAGAATTTTGGACTTTCTAGCATCTAGTCTTGTATTTATTCTGATAAATCACATGCCTTTGGGGTACCACCCACACATCTAACAAAGCTTTCCAAAATTCAAGAATATGTATTACTTTTAACAGCAATGGCTTATGTTGAAGTTTCTTCATCATGCAAGTAGCTGATTCAAATCTCCAGTGAAAAATGTTTGTACTGCTCCCATTCCATAGATACTTTGCAAACTCAAAGCCTGTCTTGTTAGGAATATTTATTCCAGCTATGTCTGTAACTCATTGCAGCCAGGTATAGATTCATAGATTCTAGGACTGGAAGGGACCTCGAGAGGTCATCGAGTCCAGTCCCCTGCCTGCATGGGCATATATGTATTAAAACATATATACTATCCACAGCTATCTGCAGGATTGCATGCCTGCTGCAATGGTTATTCCCAAAAGCACCCGTCCTCCATTCCTAAAATTTCAGGTAACTGCATTCTTAAGCATCCTGCCTTTGAGTTTTTTCTTCTGGGAATGACAGCAAGAAAGAAGACTTCATTGCTGTAGCCATTTTACCTGTGGGTATACTGTGCTCAGAGGTTCTCAAATGTCCATATGTGGTACTGCAATGGCTCTAAACAAAATGACTGAAATTCTGTATTGAATTGCAAAAATATTGCACCGAGTCAACCATATATAAACTTAAGGCTGCAAATGTGTGAGTATTCCATAGTAGAAAAAAGCCCCTATTAAGTCAAGGTGAAAGATCATTGTACTAGGAGACTCTCATTGACTCAGAAGTGCAGCGGCAAAAACCATGGCCAAATCCTGCTTGACATCTGAGAAAAACTTCTAGGAATAGATGAAACAGGACAGGGTAACCTGTTTGGTTGTATGATCATAGCACAGATATAACTTGCATTGGTGTAGATCATGAAGGCTAATATCAGTGTAGTTAAATAGTACAAAAATGGAGCAGCATTAGGCCCATAGAGTTCAGTCCTCCATATATCAGCAAGTTAAATCAAATCAGCCAGGATACATGTGCATTCAACTACAATTTCTATCAGACACAAGGTGCAATTCCCAGTGTATCTGTGTAGATGCATCCAGCAAAATCTATAAAACTGCATGTGCAATTTTTTTATACCCCAGATTTTACCCACACTCATGAAGTCCTATGTGCATGTAGAGCTAGATTCTTTTCTCACTTACACTAATGTATATCAAGAGTAACTGCAGAGTTATTCCATGTTTATATAGGGTATGTCTACACTATGGGATTGATCCAAATTTATATAATTCAAATTTTGGAAACAGATTGTATAAAGTCAAATGTATGCGGCCACACTAAGCACATTAATTCCGCAGCGTGTGCCCATGTAACGGGGCTAGTGTCAATTTCCAGAGCGTTGCACTGTGGGTAGCTATCCCATAGTACCTGCAGTCTCCTTCACCCATTGGAATTCTGGGTGGAGATCTCAATGCCTGATGGGGCCAAAAACATTGTCGCGGGTGGTTCTAGGTACATCCTCCCCCCTCTCTAGGGAAGCAACGGCAGACAACTGTTTCGCGCCTTTTTCCTGGGTGAACAGTGCAGATGCCATACCACGGCAAGCATGGAGCCCGCTCAGCTCAAGACAGCAGTCATGAACACTGTAAACACCTCACGCATTATCATGCAGTTTATGCTGAACCAGAACCTGCAAAACCAGGCGGCGAGGAGTAGGCTACGGCAGCGCGGCGGCGAGAGTGATGAGTACATGGACATGGAATTCTATCAAACCGTGGGCCCCGGTGCTTTGGAGATCATGCTGTTAATGGGGCAGGTTCTATCTGTGGAACGCCAATTCTGGGCCTGGGAAACAAGCCCAGACTGGTGGGACCGCATAGTGTTGCAGGTGTGGGACGATTCCCAGTGGCTGCGAAACTTTCGCATGCATAAGGGCACTTTCATGGAACTTTGTGACTTGCTTTCCCCTGCCCTGAAGTGCCAGAATACCAAGATGAGAGCAGCCCTCACAGTTGAGAAGCGAGTGGCGATAGCCCTGTGGAAGCTTGCGACGCCAGACAGTTACCGGTCAGTCGGGAATCAATTTGGAGTGGGCAAATCTACTGTGGGGGCTGCTGTGATGCAAGTAGCCAAAGCAATCACTGAGGTGCTGCTACGAAAGGTAGTGACTCTGGGAAATGTGCAGGCCATAGTGGATGGCTTTGCTGCAATGGGATTCCCTAACTCTGGTGGGGCGATAGATGGAACCCATATCCTTATCTTGGCACCAGGGTACCCAGTACATAAACCGCAAGGGATACTTTTCAATGGTGCTGCAAGCACTTGTGGATCACAAGGGACGTTTCACCAACATCAATGTGGGCTGGCCGGGAAGGGTTCATGATGCTCGCGTCTTCAGGAGCACTACTTTGTTTAAATGGTTGCAGCAAGAGACTTACTTCCCAGACCAGAAAATAACCGTTGGGGATGTTGAAATTCCAATAGTTATCCTTGGGGACCCAGCCTACCCCTTAATGCCATGGCTCATGAAGTCATACCCAGGCAGCCTGGACAGGAGTCAGGAGCTGTTCAACTACAGGCTGAGCAAGTGCAGAACGGTGGTAGAATGTGCATTTGGACATTTAAAAGGTCGCTGGCGCTCGTTACTGACTCGGTCAGACCTCAGCGAAAAGAATATCCCCATTGTTATTGCTGCTTGCTGTGTGCTCCACAATCTCTGTGAGAGTAAGGGGGAGACCTGTAAGGTGGGAGGCTGAGGCAAATCGCCTGGCTGCTGATTACACGCAGCCAGACACCAGGGCGATTAGAAGATCACACCAGGAAGCGCTGCGCATCAGAGAAGCTTTGAAAACCAGTTTCGTGACTGGCCAGGCTACGGTGTGAAAGTTCTGTTTGTTGAAAATCTGCCCCCTTGATTGACTGACTCATTCCCTGTAAATAACCACCCTCCCCCCTTAAATCACAGCTTGCTTTTAAATGAAATAAAGTCACTATCATTTTAAAAATCATGTATTCTTTATTAATTGATTATAAACATAGGGAGAGAACCGACAAGGTAACCCAGATGAGGTTTGGGAGGAGGATAGGAGGGAAGTAAAAGGCCACTGAAAAAATTCAATATAATGACAGCCTTTTGGTTGGGCTGTCCACTGGGGTGGAGTGGGAGGGTGCACGGACCCTCCCTCTTCCGCCCCCCCAATCCGCATTCTTACACGTCTGGGTGAGGAGGCTATGAAACATGGTGAGGGGGGAGGGAGGTTATACAGCGGCTGCAGCGGCACTCTGTTATCCTGCTGCTGTTCCTGAAGCTCCACCAGACACAGGAGCATGTCTGTTTGATCATGCAGCAGCCCCAGCGTTGCAGCCTGCCACCTCTCATCTCAAGCGTCCCTCATGAGCTCATGTTCACTGACATCTTTCCTGTATTTAGATACCGTGTCCTTCCACTCATTCAAATGAGCTCTTTCATTGCGGGTGCATTCCATTATTTCCAAGAACATCTTGTCTCGCGTCCTCTTTCTCCGCCGCCTTATCTGAGATAGCCTTGAGGAGGGAGGCTTGAAAAATTTGCAGCTGCTGGAGGGATGGAAAAAAGGAGAGAAGTTTTTAAAAAAAATAAATTTTACAGAACAATGCTTATACTCTTTCACGGTGAAAAACACTATTCATATTACATAGCACATGTGATTTCAGTACAAGGTCGCATTTTCCATTTTAATATTGAGTGCCTGTGGCTTTGGTGTTAGAGATCACAGACGCAGGTCCGGGCAACGGAATTCGGCTTGCATGCGGCCATGGTAAAGCCATTGTCTTTCAGCTTCTGCGCCCTCCTTTCCCACATACCAAGCAAAGCCGGTTGAGTGCTGCGGTTTTCCTGTTAACCTTCAGCAGCAGAAAACAAACTAACCCCCCTCTCCTCCCCCCCTTCAATTCTCTGGGATGATCGCTTTATCCCTCACCCCCCACCGCGTGGCTGGTATCAGGGAAGATCCTGCTAGCCAAAGGCAAAAAGCTCAGCGCCAATTCCCCCCCCCCCCCCCGCGCTTGGATAACTGCAGGAAGGATTTCTTTTCAGCCACAGGCAAACAGCCCAGTAGGAACGACCACCTCTGTCCCCTTAATTAAATTCCCCTATTTCAACCAGGTTACCATGAGTGATATCACTCTCCTGAGGATTACACAGTGAGATAAAGAATGGATGTTGCTTGAATGCCAGCAAACACCGGGACCATACGCTACCAGGCTTTGTCATGCAATGATACCAGATTACTTGCTACTAGCATGGCGTGGTCAAGTGTCCTACCATGGAGGACGGAATAAGGCTGTACTGCCCAGAAACCTTGTGGCAAGGCTTTTGGAGTACCTTCAGGAGAGCTTCATGGAGATGTCCCTGGAGGATTTCCGCTCCATCCCCAGACACGTTAACAGACTTTTCCCATAGCTGTACTGGCCGCGAATGCATCCCAAGTCCTCAGGGCAAATTAATCATTAAAAAACACTTGCTTTTAAACCATGTTTTATATTTATAAAGGTACACTCACCTGAGGTCCCTTCCATGGGGTCATGGTCATGGGTACTGGCTTGGGAGGGTACTTCAGTCAGGCTGAGAAAAATCCTGGCTGTTGGGGAGAACTGAGTGCTGTGTGCTCTCCACAAGCTCGTCGTCGTCCTCTTCCCCATCCGCAGAATCCTCAGGTGTGGCTGATGAGATTACCCCCGCCTCGGAATCCACGGGTCAGAGATGGGATAGTGGTGGCAGCCCCCCTTAGAATTGCATGCAGCTCAGCGTAGAAGCGGCATGTCTGCGGCTCTGACCCGGAGCGACCGTTTGCCTCCTTTGTTTTTTGATAGGCTTGTCTGAGCTCCTTGATTTTCATGCCGCACTGCTCTGAGTCCCTATTGTTGCCTCTCTCCATCATGCCCTTGGAGATTTTTTTCAAAAGTTTTGGCTTTTCGTCTTTTCGAACGAAGTTCTGCTAGCACTGAATCCTCTCCCCATATAGCAATCGGATCCAGTACCTCCCATACGGTCCATGCTGGTGCTCTTTTTCAAGTATTGGCCTGCATGGTTATCTGTGTTGATGAGCTCTCTGTGGTCACCTGTGCTCTCCTGTGTTGGGCAAACAGGAAATGAAATTCAAATGTTCATGGGGCTTTTCCTGTCTACCTAGCCAGTGGATCCGAGTTCAGATCGCTATCCAGAGCGGTCACAATGGTGCACTGTGGGATAGCTCCCGAAGGTCAATACCATCGAATTGCAGCCACACTAACCCTAATTCGAAATGACTATCGATTTTGGCGCTACTCTGCTTGTCGGGGTGGAGTACAGAAATCGATTTTAAGAGCCCTTTATTTCTAAATAAATGGCTTCGTTGTGTGGACGTATACAGGGTTAATTCGATTTAACGCTGCTAAATTCAAATTAAACTCATAGTATAGACCAGGCCATAGTTATAAATGAGATAAGAATCTGGACTGTAGACTGTTTCATGTGCTAGAATTCCAAGCACCTGATCTATAGGTGCAAATAAGAGTGTGCAGAAAACTTGGTACCTTCATGTGCAAAAACTTGAATGTGAGAAACTGTTGGCTTTTTCAGAAGCTGGCCTGATCCATCCCCTTCTCAGAAAATCTGGCTCCAAATGTTACTTCAATATATATTTTCAAACTAATGCACAAGTACATATTTCTTTGTTCTGTCATTTTCTGTTGCCCACTGTACATTTTCTAAATTTTTTTAACCATAGGCATGTTTCAAGATTTCCTGAGCTATTTTCATTTAATGTTGTGTGTGTGAGAGAGAGAGAGAGAGAGATCCTTTGTCTAGTCTGTTAGGACTCTATAGGCCTGATCCAATACACGGTGAAATCAGTTAAGACTCCCATTGACGACTATGGGTACGTCTTCGCTATCCGCCGTATCGGCGGGTAGCAATCGATTTATCTGGGATCGATGTATCACGTCTCGTTAAGACTCAATATATCGATCCCTGAATGCGCTCACCATCAACTCTGGAACTCCACCAGAGCGAGCGGCGGTAGCACAGTCGACGAGGGAGCTGCGGCCGTCGGTCCCGCGCCATGTGGACCCCAGGTAATTTGATCCAAGATACACAACTTCAGCTATGCGAATCTTGGATCGATTTCCCCCCCCCCCAGTGTAGACCAGCCCTAAGGGTGCTAGATCAGACATAAGCTCTTCAGGATAGGGACGGTCTCTTGCTCTGTTTTGTATAGTATGTAGGCCAAGAGGATCCCAGTGCTGGTTGGGAGATGGGGCTATTTCTGATGGTAAGGATATGTGGGCTCATTGTAGAGTACTGCCACTTCATCCTATGTTGTCTCTTCCAGTGGTGTCAGAAATGCTGAATAGAATTGGGGAGAGGATAGAAATTTGTGAGACTGCACAGGTGAGGAACAGTTACCTGTGAGACCCAGAACAGTATTATAGAACATATTCACCTAATTAATCATTATTTTGTTCATTCTTTTTCTGAAGCATTATACTGTTGTTTGGTAATGCAACTTCCTGTTATAGTTATTTAAAACATATTGCTCATCCTATTGTAATGACTATTAGTCACAATCGGGTATTTTCTTTTGTCAGTTGTCAATAAATAGGCATTTGCGGTTAAAATTTAGAAGGTTATCCAGACACTTTCTTGTTTAACATGAATTTTAAAGTACAGCTTAGCTTTATTTCCAAAGAACTGCCATTAATACTGGCAGGTCTTTCCTTCTTACTATGATTACTAGTTGCCAATTCTGAACATGTTTTTTGTTTTGTTTTGTTTTCCCCATGAACTGCATTTGTGATATGGTTGGAGCCATTTTAGAAATATTTTTGTTAAAACCTGAAGTGTTGGTTCCCTCTAGTGACCAAGTTTATACTTCAGTTGTAAAGTGCTACTTATCGAAGTTAACAGCCTGCCCTCATGTTTTCTGTGGTGTGGGCTGAACATAACTAATACTTAATATTGTGTTGGGGCGGGGGGGAAATGCTGATTTGACAACTCTGGAATCTGAATTCCCCCCCAACTACACAAGAAGCAGTGTACCCCAACCCAGATGTGGAAGGACCACAATTAGTAAAGAGGAACAAATAATTCCCAGTGACTAACTTACTCAGACACAGTTAGGATCTTTTTCTGCACTCAGAATATCTGAGAGCAGGTTGCACTTGTCATATTTATTTCTTGTTTGATTTTACTCAAAATATTTTGTCCCCCTTCTGTCACATTGCCACCAGCTGCCTCTCCATCTATTGTCCTTCTGCTCTGTGTTCTCCCTCACTTGTGTGCCCATCGACAGGGAAATAGCTAGCAGACATGTCAGCACACTAGGCTAATTGCCCCTCCCCCCCCTTTTTTATTTATTTACCAGTTCTCATAATGTGCTAACATTATAAGTTCTTTGGGCCAGGGACTGTCTTTTTTTCTTTTTGTACCGTGCCTGGTACAACGGGGCTGTAATGCCTGAGTGGGTTCTCTAGGTGCTACTGTGATACAGAATATTACTAATAATGAGTATCCAATTACTCAGTAACCAAAACTAGAACTGTTTAGCGGTGACTGGTCAGATAATTTGTATGGTATTGCTTCATTTCACTCATCAAGTAAGGAGGGTAGCTCCAGGAGCCACTGGGGCATTAAAGGGGAGCGAGCTGGTAAGCAGAAAAAGGAAATGTAAAATTCCCTATTCTTGAACACTCGGGTTTTGCCTAGTACATTATTTCTAGAGAAATTAGGTCATTTAACACTTCCTCCTCACATGCACACCAATTAATTGTGCACACAGTGTCCCTAGCTGGGAAGAGTGCAGACCGATATTTCTCTGGCTGATTTAATTGCTTCTGTGTCAGGGTTCTGGCAGGGCTTTTAGGATCTCTGTCCCCCTGCCGTGTTAAGCAGCAGGACCCCATATAAAACATGCTAATGGCCTTTGCTGTATGCTGCTGAACAGTGAGGAAAATATTTGCAGTAGCAAAGGACAGAGAAATTGTTTGCCCGACCAGTTCTAGGGCAGTACTGACATCGGCACCAGCATGGCATTGTCAAGAGGCAGCACTAATACTAGTGTGCAGCCCACAGCAAGCTGCCACAGAGAAATAGTGGTCAATTTTACTGGGACAAGCATGCGGCCAGGGATTGTTGCCATCATCACTGAGATGGGGCACAGATTGGCCAATCTGAGGATGGTGGAAATGAGGCCAGCATGCTATCCTCCAGAAAAGAGGGATCTTCTGGAGAAAACACATTTCCAGGCTATTCTGAGATAGATGAGGCTAGTGCCTTAGATCTCTCACTCCCAAAGTTATGGGGTCTGGGAGGTGGTGGTGCTGGAAATGAGGGGCCACAGGAAGATGTAGGGGTAATAGGGACGCCACTGCTTCTACCTCTAGCACCAGCGCCCTTCAGCTGTAACAGAAAGCACCTACAGCAGGAGACACAAGAAGGGAAAGGTAGGATTATCCGCACAACAACAGATCATATTTAATCAGTGTTAAATGCAAGTTTTCTAATGTTACGTTGTCATTTGAATAGACAGCCCTTTTCAAAATGCCACTAATAAACTACAAGAATAGAGCAATTTGCTGTACATAATGCTAACTCTTCTTTCTGAAATAGATTGTATGACTCACACTGTAAGTATTTCTATATCTCTACAGTATAGAGGGGCCAATGTACAGTTACCAACTGTCCTAGCCAATAATACAATCTGAATGCAATCAGGCCTGCTGAGAGCGGGTTCGGGCCCCAGTGAAAAAAATTTTTGGGCCCCCGAGCTAGGGCGGACCGGCTAAACAGGGCTGACGCAGGGTGGCGGGGGAGCCAGGCCCTGGGCCACCTTCCGGACAGCCAGGCCCTGGTAACTTGTACCGGCTTCCCACCCTCTAGTCGGCTCTGAATGCAATATAATCTCTCTGCTGTATATATTGCAGAGTCAGGGTGATGTTTTACAATGGCATTTGATGATCAGTTTGCGTGCTGACCAGATTTCTTTATTTAAACACACAGCTGTTCAGGCTGGGCAGGAATTTAGAAATGCAACAAACCTAAATCAGCTTAAGAGCACAATTAAAGGGCACAGAATGCTCAGTAAATGTCCAGGCAACTAACCTAAAAATAACAGAATTTGTCCATATATGAAATGTACTTAACCAACATGCCTTCTAAGAGAGAGCCTGAAGACCTCCAGATTAGCTGCAAAGGTAGGTTCTATTCTGAATAAGACCATTATTTTCGCACTCCTCTCCCCTATAATATCTATCTATGCTTTTTTGCATGAGCTGTGGGGTTTAATTAGTAAAACCAGCTGGGTATGGAGGAGCTAATTCTCCTATAAATTACAGCAGGAAGCTGCAGAGAAGGGGACTGTGTAGGGAGACACAAGCAGAATCAATGGCAGCTGGAAGTAAATTGACTCAGGGAGAGAATCGTGAGTTTGCAAGGAAGGCCTGGGAGACCCCAGCAGGAGGGCTGAGACTAGAGACCTGATGGGGCTTTGAGAACCTTTATTTTCAATATTTTGTTATGTTAATAAATCCAGCCCCAGGTATGTATTGCTAAAGTTAAGAGTGTGGAATGCTTAAGAAGTCCAGAAGAGGGCAAACAAAGGCAAGGTGCCTGCAGAGACCTCAAGCCACGAGGTGACACACAGGCAGCAGTCTGCCCTGTGACAACAGCCTGAAAGTATTCAGCTACTGAACAGCCTTTCAGACAGAAATTGCAAAAGCTTTCAAAAGAGGCCCGGTTCAGGCTTGTTTTTTTTTTTAAATGGTGGAAGAGCATGAGTTCAGATCTGTGATCTATTGAGGAATACTACGTTAACAGCCAAAAGAGCTTATTTAGTTACTGATTTTTTTATAGGTTTCTTTATGAAGAATAAAAATAAGGAAATATTGGAAATAATTGAGGATTATAGATCTATAAATAATTGTACTTTTCTGCTAAAGATGAGCTTTATATTAGTAGGTCTGAACACTCCATGCCTTGGGGGACTTTTGGAATCTAGCTCTGGATTCCACCTAGACAACATTGCAAAACATCTAGAGTGAATATAACATCTTGTCAATTATATTTTCCTCCTCTGGAAAAGTCCTACAGAAAGTAATTGAGAATTACGTTGTGATACTTCTAACCATCCCTGTATATAGATTTCTAAAAGATGGTTCATAAAAGGATATACTTCTAAATTCTACAAGTCTACAGAACCCTACTACATTTCTATTGTATCCAATTATCTTTTTAAAATTAAACTTGCACATATTTCTCAAAGGAATATTTAAATGCCAAGTTTCAACATTCAGCCTTGTGGATTAACTGGAAAAATGAGCAGTAATTTCACCATTTTTCCCCCCCACCCACCCAAAGGGAAAACATTTTTTTTTAACTTCAATGCAAGTAACTCAAAAACCGCTAAAGAGACTTTCCTCAAACTTCCCAGATACGTTTATTTTTGGACAGAGACCAGGCATAGAAAATTTCTGTGTAAAAGGAGAATGTTTTGGAAAGTAATCAAGGAAAACAGTGCTACTCTGTAACTGAAACCATTTTGCACACTTAACTTATTTATTGATTTCAATGTTAATCCTGTCATTTAATGAGGTACTTGATGGTGCTCAGATATTACTCTGAAAGTGGTATAGGAACGTATATAGACTCATAGACTTTAAGGTCAGAAGGAACCATAATGATCATCTAGTCTGAGCTCCTGCACGATGCAGGCCACAGAACCTCACCCACCCCCCTCCTGTCCTAGACCCCTAACCTCTCGCTGAAATACTGTATGTTAAAGACTTTGTTATGAACCTGATCCTGCAATTGCTCCATCAATGGAACATCAATTGATCTTTGTGGCCTGATCCCGTAAATACTTGAGAGATGTAATCCCACTAACAGAATCGGATCTGTCCAAGACATTTCTGTGATACAGGCTTCCTCTGTACTTGCCTTAAGAGGAAGCATAGTTCTAAAGTTACCTACCATCATCCTTGTTAAGCAATTACCACTGGATTTTCCCCCCTTATTTTGTTTTGGCATCTATTTCACAGGCAAAATGACCTAGACTTAAAGACCATGCACACAGAACAGAGAGACTGAAAAAGGTTACCAAATCAGAATTCTAAAACATGAGTCAGTATAAAAAATCTCTTGTAATCTGAACCCTCAGATTACATAGACTGGTATAGACCTCTAATAAATCACTCAATTGTGCATTTATAGACCCACTGATTTGAGGTTTAAATCAGTTAATGTGACCACAAAAGCATTTTGTTTACTATGATCAAAATATTTAGAAGTAGTTTACACTGCCCTCTTCTGTAGTGCACCGAGAATGAAAGAATACTTAAAATGTTTTTTTCCAGCAGTAGTCAGTGTTTGTTCTAAAAAGCTGAATCCCCTTTACTGCTAAGTAGTTCTCTGCTGCACAGTTCTCCATCCAAACCAGATCCTTTTAGTTGTTCATGAAATTCTGTGTATAGCCAGAATATGACATACAATATCAAGATCTGCTTTTCTTTTGAAGCTGCCTTCCACTAATAGCTGTTCTGAAGAGTGGGTCTCATCTCTGGAAATGCAACATGGTTACATAAAGCCTGACTGACACGAGCTAAGGTGGGCAGCAGTTATCAAAATCTGACTATTTGAAAGAGAAGAATGTATTTTTGTTTAAAGTAGTGGGAGGCTATAATTACTTGCACTGAGGATAGAAGAAATCTAAGCTCATATTGTCAATGTTAAGAGTCAAATCTAAAGTAGTGTGACCAGATGTCCCGATTTTATAGGGACAGTCCCGATTTTTGGGTCTTTTTTTATATAGGCTCCTATTACCCCCTACCCTCGTCCCAATTTTTCACACTTGATGTCTGGTCACCCTAATCTAAAGGTATAAATGCCAGTTTTCTCATGTGACACTTGGCTGTGTGTGTGGCAATGACCCACAAGTGTTCACCTTTCAAGATAGGACTGAGTGGCACTCTGAAGGACATTACCAAAGCAGTAGTATAATAAGCAAATAATGCACTGTTTAACCAAAGAGTGCTGTTTGATGTTATTACACCCTATATGTAAATACCCATGTAGGAGCTAACCGTATTAACCACATTAGTGTCGAAGAATGTTCAGAATGCATCCTGCTAAGGGACGCTTTTCTGGCTTTGTGGATGTGCACTGCTGCCTTGTAGACAAAGCATGGCTCTGAGTGTACACAGTTTTGGAACACAGTTTTATTCCACTGTTGGAGATGAAAGGGCAAGGAGGTCACATGCACCTTAAGTTTCTAAAGCTGTAAATCTAACTGGTCGTCTGAAAGGGAAAACTACAATGAGCCTCAGTTACTGAATTTATTTTATGTTCAGGACACTGTTTATAAGGTACAGAGGGGACAACTGAAAGACGGTACACCTCTACCCCAATATAACGCAACCTGATATAACAAGAATTCAGATAACAACGCGGTAAAGCAGCGCTCCGGGAGGGGTGGGCTGTGCACTCCAGCAGATCAAAGCAAGTGCGATATAACGCGGTTTCACCTATAACGCGGTAAGATTTTTTTTTTTTTGGCTCCCAAGGACAGCGTTATATTGGGGTAGAGGTGTATTTTTAAATAAAGGCATGAGCCTCAGACGATGGCTCCAGGCTTTCCCAGAATTCAGGGACATTCTAATTCAGACCTTTGGTTTGGGCCCATCCATACTTTTAAAATACAAGTAGTAAATTAAACCTGTCCCTTTAAAATCTCAGGCCAAATATTTTAAGCATCTCAGCCATCTGATACCCTGGAAATAATGTTTTCTGTAGTGTCTCCATTAGCCACCTCAACCCAAATGCAAGGGCTCCAAGACTTAGCAAAGGTTTGTTTTGGCCAAGGAAGGTACTGTTTTACTTTGGCTCTCTTCAGTTAAGTTAATTAAGCACAGTCTATCAAAAATCTAGTCTAATGACAACTACTTAATCAAACAGCAAACGGTACTAGTGTGAGATACTCTCACATACAAAGCATACTGCAGCAGTGATAAAGATCAGAGCTAGGATCTAGATTTTAAAAAAATCCAATAAAAGACTTCTCTGTGAGCAGGATATTTTGAAACAAATTAACTCCTTAACGACCCTTCAATTACCAGCTTCCTGCCTTATAATGAGAATAGCCAGCACAAACAGATTGTGTAAAAGGACCATTTTGGTGTCACTTTTTTAAAGGCTACAATGAATATTTTCATGACAAAGGGAATTTAATGCCCAGTGTTTACTGAAAATACCCCAATGTCAGTGACTGTACACTATAGCTTTTGTCTCCATTAATGAATGAATGTTTAATCCTTTGTAAAATCCTACAAAACTTAGTTTTTCTAGTATCTTGGGTCATGAATTCCACAGGTTAATGGTGAGTTGTGGTAAAAAGTATTTATAGGTTTTAGATTTATTGCCTTCCAATTTCATTGGATGTCCCCTTGCTCTTGTATTATGAGAGAAAGATAAATAGGAACACCTGAGTTACCTTCTCTGTCATTCATTATATATTTGACTGGTTCCTGGGGTGCAATCTGGAACTGGGGTACCACTGAGCCCTCTGGTTTACAAATCTGGGCTCCCTCTCATGATGTTGTGACAAGCTGCAAACCTCTCCACATACTGCACTTACACAGACATCCACAGGTCACACCCAGCTCTGTTACATGAATGGCTTCTCCTAGCCACTCATGAACTAACAATGGAGAGGCTGCAGCCAATTTCCCCAGCCTAGGTCCCCAGGGTTATACTGTCCTGCCCTGATCAGAGGTCCGACCAGTGTAAGAGACAGCCCACCCCTCCTTCAACGGGGAAAGGATATGCACCAGCTCTTCCTGAGCAGATTTCCCAAGCACTTCAACCAGAACATGCTGTTTTACTTAAAATATAAAACAGATTTATTAACTACAGAAAGATAGATTTTAAGTGATTATAAGTAGTCAACATACAGATCAAATGTGGTTACCTAAGAAATAAAAGTAACATCTCAATCTGAATTCTATAGACTAGACGGGATTTGAATCAAGCAGTGTCTCACCCTGATAGACAATACAAACAGGTCACAGATTTTCAATAAACAGGCTGGAAGTCTTCTTCAGCCTGAGACCACCTCCCCAGTTCAGTCTTTGTCCTCCAGACATGTTTCCAGGTGTTGAGTTTTTTGGGGGAAAAGAGGCCAAGTGATGATATCACTTCCCCTCTTTTATAGTTTCTTCCAGCTTGCTGGAAAGATCCTTTGCTATGACGTGAGTCAAGCAGTCTCCATTGTCTACATGGTCTCCCTGAAGTCTCCATTGTATACAGTTCCTGGGGTAGTTCTTGTGAGTGTGAATTCCCCTTAATGGGCCATCATTAGTGTCTGGATGCTCCATTGTTGTACCTGAAAAGCTGGTTGTGGGTGTTCCTGACCTTACAACATATTTCAGTAACACACACATAGCAAAACTTCATAACTTCCCGTACAATGATAGCACATACAATCCAACAGGATATTAAAGTTCAACAGATCAAGACTTTTTAAACGATACCTCACAAGACATACTTTGTATACAACATGTAATTATATCACCATGGTATACATGGGGGTTCCTGGTTGCTGCTTTCAGGCACAGAGGGCACAGTATTATGTACAGTCATATGCCTTGTCTATGCAGTGTTGTAATGCACCCTCTGTAAGGGTGTAATTTCTAAAGTGCACTAACATGTTGTACATTGGTCCATGTAGCCCATGCTGGTGCACACTAAATGTTTGAAACTGCTCTAAGCTATGTTTAAAAAAAAAATTCCTCCTCTTTCTGTACCTTGACCAGTTCCCAATGTTATTGCATAGCTACTTTAGTTTCTTTCGTAGCTTCATGAGCAACTTTGTCAAAAGCTTTCTGAAGGGCTGAATAAACTATATATAACGTTTCTCTTTTTGTCCACTATTTTGACAACACACTCAAGCAAGTCTGGGAGATTAGAAATGCATGACTTTCCTTTACAGGAACCATGCTGGTTTGTCCTGTTCTATCATATTCCTCTAAATGTTTTACAATTCTATTTTTAATTATTATTTCAACCAATTTACCCATTACTGAAGTAAGGCTTGCTAGCCTGTAATTTCTAGGATCACCCCCATTATCTTAATGACTTTATCTACAACACCAGAGTACTGGAGGGCAATAGATTTTATTGGTTGCATATTAATGTTAGCAGCTTGACATTTCATTTTTTAAGTTCCTTCAGAATTCCTGGATACCACTGGTGACTGGTTGCTTTCCAGTGTCTTGAGTTTCTTCCAGCATCTGTTTGTTTGCTCGATTTCTGACAGAACCTCCACTTATTTAAAACGGTGGGTATGGAGGAAGTGTATCTCCCCAACATTCTCTGTGGTAAAGACAGATGCTGAAACATCATTTAACTTCTCTTTGGTGGCCTTATTCTCTTTCAGTGCTCCTTTTCCTCTCTGGTAGTCCAGGGGATTGGTTCATTATTTTATGACCGCTAGAAGAAAAATTTGTGGTAATTGCCAGGCTTTACGATTTTTTTTTTAAACTGGTGGTAGTTTTGCTTTTCCCCCCTTTCTGTTACTTTCCCATGTGTCCATGATCTTTCAAAAGTAAATCAGTGTTACAGAAAGTTAGCACTACAGGAATTAGCTATGGACTACATATTGTCTGGGACTGCTGCTTTCTGATTTTTCGAGTATTCCCTTACCTGCTCTTTATCAATAGTTGTTTTCACAGGGTCTCCCTTACTGATTGACCATACTTCTGCTTGCATATTTTTCTAACTAAACACAGATTTTTAAACAGGAGCTCAGTCTTTCAGGCATTTGAGTCATCGTTTAACTCATTTATTAAAGAATGTATATTCTTTCCAGTACTGCTCTTAAGCCCATAACTTTACATAAACTAAAGATGGGCTCAAACTGCAAATTTCAGATCCAAACCTTTTCCATATTCTGGCATGGTCTGATTTACGGTGTGCAAATCTGGGTTTATTTCTAATAATATAAATAGGGTGATGCAAAGGGGCTGAAAACACCTGGATCTGGCTAGTGGAGAATTCCCCTGTCTGGGGTGGTTCTTGGCTGTGGTGCATAGTTGCTTCCTATGACATCCCCTTCCTAGTGCCAGAAGAGGGAATGCAGGATGTGGGTAGGGATGAGGCCAATGCCCTGCTGGGCACATGAATCCACAGCTGGCATACAGTCAACTGGGAACTATTACAAGTTGGCCTAGTTTTTAGAATAACCTGCAAGCTCCTCTGAACCATGCCTGTGGTTGGAGCCAGCCTGAGAGTCTAAGAGCCAGATCTAACTTCCTGTCCCTCTGCAGTGTCAGAACACTGCTCAGCGCATCTGAGTATCTGACTCATTGAGTACTGTAGCTGGCCAGAAAAGAAATTATTAACAAGTTTTTAATTGAACTGCTTTGACTAACAATTTTCAGTCCCAGTAGCTAAGACTTGCTAAGAGTTCTATCTGTTTATAATAAAATAAGTGCTTTAACAATAGGAAGCCTGAATAGAAGCAGTTGTTGTGTGGGATGATATTGAAAACAATGATTGGCATAGCATTTCTCTTTCTTCTGTTTCCTATGATGCAAGTAACCCTGGAATTGCAGGCAAACAACTTTTCCTTGGAGATATTTCTATTGCCCTCCCTGAGGTTTTCTTCCAGCAACTAGGATTTTGAGAGTAATTTAAAGTAATCATTAGGGTTGGTGAAGACTTGTCCTTCTGAAATACTCATTGCTTTTATTATTATTTTAAATAGTTTAGATTTTACTGTGCTTTGTAGTCAAAATAAATCAAGTTCCTCCATCTGCAATTCTTGATCAATGTAGTGAAGAGTAGACCTTTCAGAAAGCGAGCATAGCCACCTCACCCGGGCAGTGGGGCCTCTGAGGCAGTTGACCAATTATGGCGATCTCTGAAGAAACAATTGTGCATAAGGCACTCCTTTACCCCTCTGCACAGAACCTGTGTGATGAATCACAGCATGTCACACTCTAGGGTGCAATCCAGACCAGTGAAGGGTTGTTGCAGCTTGCCCTGCCATTTTGGGTGACACTCCATGCTTTGCTGCTGTAGCTCCCAATTTGGGATGCTTACAGTCAGTTTCCCAGCATGCAGGTTATACCAAGTGTCTTTGTATAGCCATATCCCTGGTCCAGCAACTCTGACCCCAACAACACTTCAGCCACGCTATGCCCTCCAGAAGCCTTGGTTACTACCTGAAAGGTGACCCCCAACTCACTCCCAGTTCTGAATTTTCCCCAAAACGTGTGTTCTGCGTTGTCCAGCTTTCTCCTGAACAGTTCAAATATTATAGGTCCTTTGCCTCTGTAAGGGATCAATAGGCAATAGTTTGCTACTTTACCTGGAGTTACCAAAACAGTTCAGGTTAACTACAAGACTGGATTAGTTTTTGATTAAAGAATAAAACAAGTTTATTTAACTAGAAAAAGCTTTAAAGTGATACCAGTATAAGGCATTAAAGTCAGACATGGTTACAAGAGAAATAAAGATAATTACAAGAAAGTTTTAAAACTTAACAAACTAGACTTAGTTCAAAGTAAAATCCTTACCATATGGTGCCAGCAACACTGCTAACCGAATTTTCATGTCTGGATTCCTTCTAAAGTCAAAAGGTGGTGATTGTCCTCATGTAAAGAGAGAGAAAGATAAACACCTGGGGTATTTTTGCACCTCGCATCCTTTGAAATGCATTTTCCTGAGGGCTACCCCTAGATAAATTTCCTTCCCAGTGTGAGGATGGAGACATAGGGTCTCTTGGTGAAAGAGGTTCCATGTTGTTGTTTGTTAAAATGCAGCTTGATCTGTTCCTGCTCCCTTCTGTTGCCAAAGAATGGTCACTTGACTGGTGATTGCCAATCAACTTTGACACCCCGCTAGAGGCATTAGTTTGTCTTTGACAAACAAGTTTATAACCTCCCCAGACTTGTCTGGTAAACACATTTCAGACATAGTTATGAAATTATGTTCATAACTTTACACAACATTGCTAAGCACATTTCACCATGATATTTACCAGTGAGTTATTAGTTTTCAAATGATACCTCATAAGACATATTTTGTACAAAGATTATTTATTGTAATGCATAGGTGTCCATAAGGAGCATTTAGTCACACTGCATGAGGGGAAAGCTGTGTCCCTGTGACCACTCTTCCCTTTCTTGTGCAAGTAGATGGGGTGTGAATAATGTCAAGGAATGGTCAAAACCTTAACTTCATTCCAAAACACCATCCAGTGCCGCTGAGCTGGCACAGAGAGAAAAGTAATCTCCGTACTGTGACTGTCACAACATTGACCCTAGTCTGCTTACTGACCAAATCCTTACACACACTTTATGGCAAGGCCACGATCTTACCCTTAGATGCTTGCCAACCTGGGATTTGCTCCTGTTCCCACTTAAACCCATTGAAAAATCCTATTGACCTCAATGAGAGCAGGAATGGACACTTTGAACTAATGCATTAACTGGCATTTGTTTAAGATATGCCAAAACTGACAGTGGTTAAATATAATTACAATTAGGGATTCTGATTTTTATTATTTCTCTCCCCCTTCTGAAGTTTGGGGGTATTTGGAGCAGGGGTTTTATTTCTGGTCTATCTCTGATATTAAATTCTTTCTTGTGCTCTTTCAAAGACAAGTGTTCCCAATAGATCTACCCACCTCATTTGCTGTTTACAAAATTCTATTGTACTGAGCTGGTGAATGTGGACAGTGATGTATGTTACACACTTGCATTAGTCCCCTGGATTTTTAGGAAGTCTCTCTTTATTTAGAATAGAAATTATTCATGCCAGGGGGGTTTTACTTAGCTCATAAATAACACATGGTTATGGTCATGACCTCTCTTATTGATGTAATATAGATCATGGTTTCCTTAAAAACAAAAAAACCCAAACCTTCTTGCCTTCACGTAACAGAAAACTACGGTTGGGAGAGTAAAGTTATTTAGACTCAATCATGTCAGATTAGTTATGGAAGGATTGTGTAATAAACTGAATAATCAATAACTGAGCTAATAATGAAACCAGGAATGACACCCTAAGGGAAATAAATGTTCATGTTTGTACAGTCCATCTGCCTCGTGAAGTTCACAAGGCTAATTAAAGTCACCAGAGACCCTATGCCCCCTTGCCTCCAGCGAGAGAGAGCCTTGCTTGTGCTTCACTGGATGTCCGCTCCCTGACACCGCCAGCCTGTGAGTCGCCCAAACAATCTCCTCTGGGCTAAGACAGCCTTACTGTGCCTTGCAGGTTAACAATAGATACTATGACAGACCCAGACCAGTGGGGTACAGGAGTCTGGTAGAGGGCAAATATACTGGTCACTGGATGAGTAGTTTTCTGTTCCCTGAGTGATCAGAGCAGAGGCTGCACTAGAGTAATCAGGAACCTGCAAGAACCACTTAAGGCAGGCAGGCTAATTAGGACACCTGGAGCCAATTAAGAAGCTTCTAGAATCAATTAAGGCAGGCTAATCAGGGTTTTTAAAAGGAGCTCACTTCAGTTTGTGGGGGGAGTGTGAGGAGCTGGGAGCAAGAGGCGGAAGGAGCTGAGAGTGAGAGGGTGTGCTGCTGGAGGACTGAGGAGCACAAGCGTTATCAGACACCAGGAGGAAGGTCCTGTGGTGAGAATAAGGAAGGTGTTTGGAGGAGGCCATGGGGAAGTAGCTCAGGGAGTTGTAGCTGTCATGCAGCTGTTACAGGAGGCACTATAGACAGCTGCAGTCCCCAGGGCCCTGGGCTGGAACTCTGAGTAGAGGGCAGGCCCGGGTTCCCCCCAAACCTCCCAATTGACCTGGACTGTGGGTTCTTCCAGAGGGGAAGGTCTCTGGGCTGTTCCCCAACCCACATGGTGAATCTCTGAGACAAGAAAATCTGCCACTAAGTGCAGGACCCACCAAGATAGAGGAGGAACTTTGTCACAATACATACCAGTCCCTCAGTCCCTTTGAAGCATTCCCCTTTATTGACTGAACACGCACAGAAATACCAGGTCAACTGTCCCCAAGGAGACAGTGTACACACCACTGTGTATGATTCAGTGTATGATCAGCACCTAGATTAATACCACAGCACCAAGATATATTTATGGAGAAAACAAACATAAGTTTATTATCAAAGATCAAGATTTTAAGAGATGGAAAGTAAGGATAATGGAAACAAGCAGTTACATATACAAAAAAATATAACCTGTTTTCTAGAAACTAAGCTTAACAGGCTAGCTTTCTGTCTAAAGTTTTTCACCCCAAATGTCTTCCGCAGTGTTTCAACTAGGGCTGGTTGTGATCTTGTTTTCATGAAATGTAATCATACTGCCTAATTACTTCCGAGGTACAAAATAAAGGGGGTGCCTTTTGCCTTCTCCTGGTATTCCCCAAAGTTCATTGTCTCCTCCAGAGACAGGACAACCCCTTATGGTTCATTAGCCAATGTCTGTTATCTTGCTGACTTCACATTCCCCTGTTGATTTCATATGTAAATGGGGCTTCCATTGTGTTGGTTTACAATGCTTAATTTACATATGACAGGAGGAGGACAGGTGAACATACTTACTTTGTCTGGCAGAAACATGTTTGTCAATCCTGTCTTGATACAGAATTTAGGAACATACGTTCCTATATATGCATATGTCTTACCTGGTCTCTGTACATATGTTTCTTCATGATAGTAATGCCCAGTGTGATCTTGGCTTTCATTTAAAAATCTTCAGTTACACTCTTTGATGAACCAGAATGTACATACCTGAATCGGGACATTCTTGTAACCCCGTGGCCAGTTAGCATTGAGGGGTTTTAGGGTCACTTAGTGATAGTCCACTATGCCACACAAAGGAGAGTTATATGGCGAAGATGACAGGTTTCAGAGTAGCAGCCGTGTTAGTCTGTATCCGCAAAAAGAACAGGAGTACTTGAGGCACCTTAGAGACTAACAAATTTATTAGAGCATAAGCTTTCGTGGACTACAGCCCACTTCTTCGGATGCGTGGGCTGTAGTCCACGAAAGCTTATGCTCTAATAAATTTGTTAGTCTCTAAGGTGCC